>NC_136965.1:16149792-16194792 GCF_032717465.1 Coenobita brevimanus | reverse complement strand
ACACACACACACACACACACACACACACACACACACACACACACACACACACACACACATACATGCGCCCGCGAACTGTGGAGTATAGACTGATTGTTGTGTAATTCATTAAATGGAGTGATGAGCTGTGTGTGAAGTGTGGTGAAGTACAGCAGGCCTATCAGTGTACACCAAGAGGAGTGTGTGTGAAGTGTGGTGAAGTACAGCAGGCCTATCAGTGTACACCAAGAGGAGTGTGTGTGAAGTGTGGTGAAGTACAGCAGGCCTATCAGTGTACACCAAGAGGAGTGTGTGTGAAGTGTGGTGAAGTACAGCAGGCCTATCAGTGTATACCAAGAGGAGTGTGTGTGTGTGAAGTGTGGTGAAGTACAGCAGGCCTATCAGTGTACACCAAGAGGACTGTGTGTGTGTGAAGTGTGGTGAAGTACAGCAGGCCTATCAGTGTACACCAAGAGGAGTGTGTGTGTGTGAAGTGTGGTGAAGTACAGCAGGCCTATCAGTGTACACCAAGAGGAGTGTGTGTGTGAAGTGTGGTGAAGTACAGCAGGCCTATCAGTGTACACCAAGAGGAGACATCTTTCGAATGAGTGAGGCAAGCTGAAACGCTCGTTAAATCCCCTAATAAGGGGGATCTTGCCCAAATTAAATAAAATCGTCTCTAGGAATAATGAAAGAATTATGGTATGACGTACTTGTAAATAAGAAAGGGCTAAAGAGGAGAATAACATCGCCTGAGTCAGCATTTCATTCATGACAGAATTGCTATCCCCCCCTCCCCAGGTTTCTCTTTTATACTACACTACTAGGCATTGCCCGGGCCAAAAAGGCAAACACACTAATCCTGCTTGTTCTAGCTAGTTCATTCTTTCTTTCTACTCTAGAAAGACCATGTACAGTTGGAGAAATTTCCGCGTGGGACACCGCATAGAAGGCAGCAGGAGCGGCAAATAATTTGATCTGGTAACAGTGTTGGGGGTAAAGGAGGTAAAATGTGTGAGCTACAGCATAGTGCCCCCAGAAACTCCCTGACAGGTAACATGTGCGAGCTACAGCATAGTGCCCCCGGAAACTCAGACACCCCCACCCGGACCCCATGGAGTAGCTGCAGTCAAACCGCAGGATGCAATGCGACAACGGCACAAGTCAGCCCGGGCCGTGCGCCCCTATAACACTCAGCCTCCTCACCATCGCCCTAGCAGGAATTCAACACTACCTTCGGGGAGAGGGACCTCCAGATCAGATCGGGGTGGAGTTGCCTATCCAGCTCCAAACAGCGCCCCTCAGTAGACGGCCGATGGCCACTCCCGCCTTCTACAGGAGTGTGCCCATAGCCTCTCCGAAGGTGCCTTCTCTTTAGGGACGGCCGATAGCCACCCGCCCCTCGTAAGGGAATCGGTGTCACACCGACCTGAGGGTAATCAGGAGATGGCCGATAGCTGCTCCCACCTTCATAAGAAGGTGTCCTTCCAGTGACGGCCGATAGCCGCCCTACACCCCCTCCTGCAGGAGATGGCCGATAGCTGCTCCTCCCTCCGACAGAAGGAGACAGCAAGTGGCTGCTCCCGCCTTCATCAGACGGCCGATAGCCACTCCGAAAGTGCTGCCCCCGAGTCGGCCTATAGCTGCTCCCCCTCCCTCCTGCAGGAGACGGCCTGGGGCCGCTCCCACCTTCGTCAGACGGCCGATAGCCGCTCCGAAGGTGTTCAGAGGTGCGCTGATTCCTCCACTCAGGCCATGGCCAGTAGCCGGGCCTTGGTGCCTCATAGTCGCGCCCTTGGGCAGCCACGGCCAATAGCCAGGCCCCACGGCCAGAAAGAGGTGAGAGCAGTGTCACTGTCCCAGTGTGAGACGAGTGTCCGGACCTCCAATGCAGAAGGACCCCAGAGAGGCCCTACAGCCTCCCCCGGCCTCTGCTCCCTACGCCTGGCCCTGGAGAAGACCCACCTGACGGACCCTTATTCAGGTCGGTGCTGCAGCCCCTCCCTGATGGCGCCCCTTGACTTTGGGGACCACAGTCCTAGGGTACTCCAGGCCCTCCCCAGGATGCCCGGACGCAATCTCCCCGCGCCCCGATGGCGGAAGACCTCCACCTCCGGCCGAGCCCTGAGCCAGAGATTCCTGGACCTGTTTGGCCCCAGCCCTGAGGGCCACACCCCCGTACCCAGCCCGGTGAATACGGGCCCCTTCGCCACCTGCAGCCCTGGACGAGAGAAGACGCCCCTGCGAGTCGTCCCGTGCCCTCTCGGCACGCCCTCCCCTGGCGGTGCCCCTGTTCCGACAGAGTTGTCGCCGGCGTGTCTCCCCGCCACCCCCACCGTATAAGTGACTTATGTTAAGTGTGATGTTGCCCCAGAGTTAGTGTAACAGTGATACAGTGAGTTAGTATATGTCGAATAACAGGGCAAGTGTTCAGGAGAAGATAACAGGAGAATACGTGATATCACGGGGCGGATTAATAAGGACGAGTGTAGAGCCTAACTTCTGGTGAATCAGACTCACGAGTGTCGCCCTTGTATAAAATCAGTAAGACTCCTAGCACGAGAGATTCTCCTTAGCAAATATCCAGACGTCCCTTGCTACCAGGAAATAGTGAAGAGAAAGTGTTAGTAATACCCTCCCGCTCGTATTACCACAACCATAACGAAACTCCCAGTGTCTTCCACCCTCCCTTAATAAATCTCCTCTCAGCAGTCAGTGCGTATGCAAGAACCTAGACTAGCAATATAATCAATTATCAAAATACCCTTGCTACCAGAAAATACTAAGTCAGAATCCGTAACATCAATTCCCTCCTAATATTACTATAACTAATCTGACCCTCCGCGCGTCACCCCTCCCCCCCCCCGTGTAAAATCCACTCCTACTCTCTCACGTGCACCTCGACCCTGTGTTCCAAGTACACCTGTGCACTAAACCTAGAGTGTTAGCATCAGTGTCTGTTAAGCTAGTATCCTGCGAGATACTGATTATCTAGTTAAGGTTTTATTCTCCACCATATACTGTGTTGTATTATCTGCTGTTTTTGTCCTGTGTCTGACTGTGGTAATATACGTGTAAAGGTTATTGCCTGGAGTTTTTGTGTCCTACCTTTCTTTATTGCACTAAGCCCCGGTCTCGAAAGAGGACCCCGCTACACGTTAGGTGTTCTAGGAACGAGGAGTCGGGCCTTTTTCACCTAGCATTACAGGAGGGGTGGGACGTGAGGGGTAGGTGAGAGATTGCGGGGGTAGTGGGGGGTAGCTGTGTGGTGGGAGGGGTGGGACGTGAGTGGTGGGGGGTAGTGGGAGAAAGTCTTGCATCCAACAAAACAGTTTGCCTCGAATTCCTCCTTGATGGTACAGCTTCCATAAAAGTCTTTGGTGTGGTACTGTGTCAAAAGCTTTCTTGAAATCTAAATAGATACTGTCCACCCATCCTTCCCTTTCCTGTATTGTGTTTGTTACTCTGTCATAGTAGCTCAACAGATTAGTAACACATGATTTTCCTTTTCTGAAACCAAACTGTCTTTCTCTTATCATACTGTATTCTTCTAGATGATTTACCCAAACTTTTCTTATAAGTTTTTCTAATACCTTGCTTACAACACTGGTCAGTGATACTGGTCGGTAGTTGAGAGGATTTTGTCTATTTCCTTTCTTGAATAAGGGGACTATATTTGCTTTTTTCCAAATATCAGGTAGTTTCCCTTGACTCAAGGATTTCTTGAAAATTAAAAATAATGGTTTACTTAACTCCTTTGCACATTCTCGTAACACCCAACATGAAATTTCATCAGGACCACTTGCTTTTCCTCTGTCTAATCTACTTAACTCCTCCTGTATTACTTTTTCTGCTATTTGTATATCTGGTAGTATGTGTGGACATGCGTGTTCCACATAGTCCCTCTCAAAATTTTTTTCTTCTGTAAAAACTAATTGGAAATTCTTATTTAGTCCTTCACAAATATCTTTCTCTTGTGTATAAGTGATTCCCTCGTCCGTGATGGATTGTATTATATCTTTTACTTTGGTTTTGCTTCTGATATAGCTGTAAAACAGCTTTGGTTGATCACTACTTTTATTTATTATATCCTCCTCAAACTGTTTTTGGGCTTCCCTCCTTATTCTTCTATAGTCGTTTCTTGCCTGTTTGTAATTATTATACGCCCTATCACTATTGTGTCTTCTGTATCTATTCCACAACAAATCTCTTCTTTCTTTTGATTTTTTACATTCTGTATTGAACCATTTCTGTATTTTCTTATCTGCTTCTTTGTGCTGTGGGATGTACTTCTGGACTCCTATTTCATAAAATTCACAAAAATTTTTATATACACCATTTAAATCTTGTCCTCTAAGCTCATTTTCCCAATCAACTTCTAAGAAATACTTCTTTAGGTCTTGATAATTTTCCTTTTTATAGTTTAGTCTCTTTTTGTAACTGTCATTGCTGTTTACTATGTCATATGCTATCCTGAAGTTATAATTTAGTACTGCATGATCGCTTTTGCCGAGTGGAGGGTGATATATTAAACTGTCAATGTCATATTCTTGCCTAGTAAATATTAGATCTAGCATTGAAGGTACATCAAGTCCTCTTTTTCTAGTGGTTTCCCTCACATGTTGCGTTAAGAAAAACTCTTGTACGAGATCCAGGAGCTTTTGGTCCCAACAGCTTTCTTGGCTATTTATATCTAGAGTATTCCAATTTATATTTGTATTGAAATCCCCAGTTAGTATAATTCTTTCCGATTTCTCTTCCATTTTATGTAGCAAGGATCTTACACTTTGAATTGTACTCTCTGCCAGGTCCTCATATTCGTCTCTTTCCCATGTGTTTGATCTGGGTGGCATGTACAAATTGGCTACAATTACTTTACCTTCAGATGTGTCGATCTCTACTGCAATCAGTTCTACTTGTGATGGTATATCTAGGTTTATTTCTTTGACTTTTAGATTTTTCTTAGTTAATATTATAATTCCTCCTCCTTTTTTTAAATTTCTGTCTCTTCTCCATATATTGTATTCCTCTAAGTTTAGTATGTCATTGGATATCCTTGGTGTTAATTTTGTCTCAGTTAGGCATATTATTTGTGGTTCATTTTCTCTGACAATCATTCATCTCTAGTAATTTAGATACCATTCCATCCACATTTGAGTACATCAACTTTATCATCTTGTTTATATACTTGTCATGACATGGTTCTACTACCTTCCTCCTTTTTCTTCCATCCTGTTTGTGTACCACTTTCGTACCTGCAATCCTATTATTTTGTAAAAAAAATTCTTCTTCTCCTCTTCTGATCTTCCCTCATTTTTTGTTTTTGCTTCCTCCCTTTTCTCTTTCAGTAATTCCAGTTCCTCTTGTGTTAGGCATCTTTTTATCCATACATTTTTGAACTCCTCTTTTTCCATAAGATTCTTTGCATTTTTTAGTATCTCTTCCACAGTGTTTACACTCTGGAAAGTCACCTTTAGAGGTCTTGTCTTGCTTTTCTCGTATTTCCCTAACCTTTTGTGTTCCTCTATGTCTTTACTACAGATTTCCTCTGATACTTCTTCCAGTAAGCTCATTACATTTGCCATCTCCTTTTTGTCTCTAGTGATCTTGTTTTTAATTTCTTCCTCTTCTATAGCAGTGATTACTATTGATTTATTTATTTCTACTGAATCTCTGACTAACTTTGGATTGTTTTGGATTATTCTTTTCATTTCCTTTTTAATGTTTTTTTCCTCCACCCTTGTTTCTAAGTCTTTCTTTACTTTCACCATTTCAGCATACGTGATTTCTACATTATTTTTGTAGCTTTGCACAGCTTCATTCACCAGTGTTATCTTCTCCTCAATATCACTGCTCTGGTCCATAAGACTGCTTGCTTGTCTAATTGTCTCTGTGTCATTTTTTAACTCTTCCATAACACTTTCGTGATTAACTACTGTACTTGCCATTTCACTCACTTTCTTCCTAAGCGTATTCAATTCCACTGTTAGTTCACTGATGGTTGTGTTTTTCTTATTGGCCTCCCTTCCCAGTTTTTCTATCTCTTCCTTTTGCAAGTGCATTTGCTTCTTTATTTCATCAATTTCATTTTTGAAAGCCATTTCTAGTTTGTGTACACGTTCAACCAGTCTATTGTGAGTCTCCACTTCGACCAGTTCTTGGTAGAAATCATCATTTTGCTTTTTACTTTTATCCCTTTTCTTTTCCAAATTTGTTTTACTGAAGTATGGATCCATTTTGTAATACTAAAGGAACAGAGTATTTACTTACAAAGCATGCACGCTTTCCCCGTGTTGCTGTAGTATAAACAAACCCAGCTGACTCAACGCATCGTGGTTCTTTGTTGTTTGAACCAGTCTTATTTAAACTTATTATTTCTTTTCCTTTTAATAATGAAAAATCATTTAGTCTAACCTGGTACAGAGCTTGACTCATTCAAAGATACTTATTTAGGTAATGCCTCTGGCCGTGTTGAGCTGGTATGGAGCGCCGGTAACGGACGTCTAACTCCGACGATGCCGTGTTTGTGTGTGTGTGTGTGGTTAGAACAATTGTGTGGACGGAGAGACCGCTACTGTTAGCACATTTGTAGGTATTACATTACGAAAATTTCGTAAAACGTTAGGTGCATCCACAATTTGTAGCAATGCAAGTCTTACATACCGCTGGTAATTTTGTGAGTGTCGTGTGTATTTTGTCAATTATATCACCATCTTTAATAGTGACGTTATGTCCGTATTCACTTTAGATAACAACTGAAAAATAGACTGTATCTTATTCCTGCCAACAGAAAGGTTATCAGTGTGACTGTATGTAAGGTCATCTATTGCGTGTGCCAGAGAGAGAGAGAGATTATGCACGTTTAATACTTGTATAATCACACCCGCATGCACATAAGCATAACGTTATACAGACCTATTAAGAAATGAGGGATTGGCCCTATGACTGTTGACTGGAGTATGCTTAAATTTATAGTCTGATACGAAGGCCAGGCTCATCCATCCGTAAGCAGTGTAAGTTCCTATACGACCATGAAAGGATAAATTACGCCGTCAGTATATAGCATGTATTTTCCTTATTCTGCAAGCGTTCGGTCTTCAGTTAACAGTAGTTGACTTACACAATTATAAAATTGACTACTACAGGATGTTAGATTCTGTATTCAATACAAGTTGCAATGAAAGTTACAGTATCTTTGTTACGCAACTTGCATGAGAAGCAGCTGGAATCAGTTCTAAATATTTGTAAATTCTCAGTCAACAACAGAAAGCTTTCCGATGAGGGGACTGAACGACGAGGCGAAGGATAAGGTTACGTCTTGGCGATACCTGTTTACTTAGGTATTCCCTCAAATACTGAACCATCATTAGCAGCTTGTTCCCACTATAATACCGTTTACTATTAAGAGAAAAATCGCAATGGAATGATTAATTATGCAGAGTTTGTTGACACAATTAATGGCTACTTAACCTCTCCCTAACACACATCTGCCCCCACCACCACCACCCCTCCTCTCCCCCATCACTCACCTTCCCCGCAACTCCCACCCCTGCTTCACCCCCAGCACTGTTACCAGATCATTTCTGTCTGTCGCTGCTGCTGCCATCTGCACAGTGTCCCGCGCGGAAATTTCTCCGACTGTACCTCCAATGCTTTTGAAGAGGGATTATAAGTGCTCCAGGAACTTTCTATTTCAGCTTTCGCAGACTAACGCACAGTATTTGTGTGCACTTGTTTACTATTACCGGTGACCTCCAATGACCTCCAACAAGTGACCTTAAATGACCTCGGAGGTCAACCTCACATAGCCTATGTCCGAACTGGAGGTCATGTGAGTCTCCATTGCAAAAACTGGGCTGCAGGGGTACCCGACGTTGCCCGGGCTAAGAAGATGAACACTCTACCGGTGTTCTTAAGTGGCCCAGATTTGAATTTTGACCCCCTAAAACCATCCTTGGGTCACCCTGATTCAGAATATACATGGGTCTGGGCACTACACTGTGGGTCTGGGGATCTCTGACCTTTGAGTAATAACCGAACCGAAACTCAGCAAATCAATCACTGGTCTGACCGAGATTCGATTTCAGGCCCTTGCGCTGCACACGCGCGCACATTACCACTGAGGCAAACATAGGATCCCCGCCTTGCTTCTGGGCAACGCGGGCTTTAATAGACCCCAATACACTTGGTTTGGGCGTAACTGAAGGACAAACAAACAAACAAACAATGCGGCTCTTTTATTCATTTATGGATTATGCTTCCGTCCTTCTCAGTAAAATTGCCATGTCATTTCCTGAACTGTGCATGTTCACCTCAGTTTTTCATGTTAATTTCAACTAAAATTAAGTTTTCCTGGCAGGGGACTGAGTTTTTTTTTTTTTTTTTATTATAATAATTATTTTTACCGCCACTTTCTTGTCCTAGTACTCATGGTCACAGTTATGTGAGCTGCCTAGCATGGGTTGTCTGGCAAGGTGCCTAGCATGGGTTGTCTGGCAAGGTGCCTAGCATGGGTTGTCTGGCAAGGTGATGCATCAATTATGGGTTGCCTGGCAAGGTGATGCAGCAATTATGGGTTGTCTGGCAAGGTGATGCAACAATTATGGGTTGTTTGGCAAGGTGATGCAGCAATTATGGGTTGTTTGGCGAGGTGATGCAGCAATTATGGGTTGTTTGGCAAGGTGATGCAGCAATTATGGGTTGTTTGGCAAGGTGATGCAGCAATTATGGGTTGTTTGGCAAGGTGATGCAGCAATTATGGGTTGTTTGGCAAGGTGATGCAGCAATTATGGGTTGTTTGGCAAGGTGATGCAGCAATTATGGGTTGTTTGGCAAGGTGATGCAGCAATTATGGGTTGTTTGGCAAGGTGATGCAGCAATTATGGGTTGTCTGGCAAGGTGATGCAGCAATTATGGGTTGTCTGGCAAGGTGATGCAGCAATTATGGGTTGTCTGGCAAGGTGATGCAGCAATTATGGGTTGTTTGGCAAGGTGATGCAGCAATTATGGGTTGTCTGGCAAGGTGATGCAGCAATTATGGGTTGTCTGGCAAGGTGATGCAGCAATTATGGGTTGTTTGGCAAGGTGATGCAGCAATTATGGGTTGTCTGGCAAGGTGATGCAGCAATTATGGGTTGTCTGGCAAGGTGATGCAGCAATTATGGGTTGTCTGGAAAGGTGATGCAGCAATTATGGGTTGTCTGGCAAGGTGATGCAGCAATTATGGGTTGTTTGGCAAGGTGATGCAGCAATTATGGGTTGTCTGGCAAGGTGATGCAGCAATTATGGGTTGTTTGGCAAGGTGATGCAGCAATTATGGGTTGTCTGGCAAGGTAATGCAGCAATTATGGGTTGTTTGGCAAGGTAATGCAGCAATTATGGGTTGTCTGGCAAGGTGATGCAGCAATTATGGGTTGTTTGGCAAGGTAATGCAGCAATTATGGGTTGTCTGGCAAGGTAATGCAGCAATTATGGGTTGTCTGGCAAGGTAATGCAGCAATTATGAGTTGTCTGGCAAAGGTGATGCAGCAATTATGGGTTGTCTGGCAAGGTGATGCAGCAATTCGGAAATAAATATCAAAACAGCTCCAACACTTCCCCCTCCTGTTGATTATATTTCTGGTGGTCCAATCTGTGCAAGCGGTGAAATCTGGTGAAGCTTACTGCAATTTTTGGATACAGTAGGCTGAGAATCTCAAAGTTACGTATTTATATACACGTAATATCTGTAGATTATTCGTATAATTTTAAAGTATACCGATCGTTCACGTAAGGTTGCTAGGCAACTATATAAAAGCTTGTATGCAGCCTAATGTTAAACGACGAGGTGAAACATCGTTCAATTACTTAAGTACATCGTCTGATTTGCATCTCATTATATATATATTTTTTTATTAATACTATTTGATGCCACATTTTACAATAATACAGGAACAATAAACCGCAATCACTTGCCAATCATACAATTCAAAATTTAGTATACTGTACATGCTACATAAAATACCAGCCGCCGCCGGACCACTCACCCCACCACCCCCCACCCCACCACCACACCACCATCCCAGGACACCACGGCGGGGTTAGTGACCCAGGACAAGAGGGTCACCAGGACACCTCTGTCCAGAGTCCCTCTTCCCCGCAACTGTCACAACACCAGGTGAGCGGGAAGAAGCAACGACCCTGCAGGCGGGGCAGCCTTCACCAGGTTCGGGGTGGGGCTGATCCAGAGTCAGTCCCAGGCAACACCGTGGTACAGCCACCGTACGTACCGGGGAAGGAGCGGTCACTGTTCGCCCTTCAGTTGTTTCCCCTGTGACACCGCCATCACGGCCACCGTACGTGAAGGGGGAGGGAGCGGCCACCGTACGGCCGTCAGTCACAGCCACCTCTGGGGACGGCCTCGGGAAGTTAGTTACTGAACGCGCTCCGACTGGCAGAGAGAGGAATAGTGGAACCGCGATCACGGCCACCGTACGTGACGGGGAGGGAGTGGCCACCGTACGTCCCTCATCCACTATTACCTCGTACTACGGGAGTAACGCCTCAGTTACTTCCCGAAGGGCAGGCAGGCCCACGGCTATGGCCTTAGTACGTACAAGGGTAGATAGACCCTCGGCTATGGCCTCAGTATGTACCGTAGAGGGCGCTGCCCCTGTGCACCCCTCTCCTGCCTTTTCCTCCTGCGGGAGTAACACCGCGTTCACGGCCACCGTACGTGACGGGGAAGGAGCGGCCACCGTACGCCCTTCAATTACTTCTCAGCAGGTGGGCGGGCAGGCACACGGCTACGGCCGCAGTGTGTGCAAGGGTAAGTAGACCCACGACCAACTCAGACAAGGTCAGACGGCGTGCAGGTAGAGCGAGTGAGTGATGACGTCAGCTGCACCACACTGCCCGCTTCTCCCTGTCCTTGACTCCAGTCTGACCCAGATCGTTTTTGTGTGTACACGTTCTGTTTATTCTTACATATTTCCACTAAACTCTCATCAGCGTTGCAGATATGCCAAGCAATTGCTCAGTATATGGCTGCTACAACACACGAAGAAATACAGTAGGATCAAATGTACGATACTTCCGCTTTCCAAGGGCAAAAGAACTTAGACAAAGGTGGATTGATTCCTGTTGTCGTGCTGATGAAATAAACGCTGATAATGCATTGATATGCTCAGTACATTTTGCGGACAGTGACTGCAGATATGACCTGAAATCCCGACTCCTTGGAATTGATGCTCCTAAGAGACAGCGGACATTAAAGGATGATGCAATTCCATCTCTCTTTATGCCTCAAGGTAATTACACTATAATGCAATTGTGTGTGTGTGTGTGTGTGTGTAACTTGCAATACTTTGGTGATAGAAACTCCGTGTACAAACAGCTAGATAAGGAGTTTATTACAAGCTCACAGTAAAACAGTCTGCCCGGCTAGGATGTCTGCTATCAACTGATGCAATAACGCCGTCTTCAGGCGTGGGAAAGCATGCTGACCTAGCAAATTTAGTGGGGGCATGTATGCACTGGGGGGGGACATATATACATCGGGGGTAGACATATTGTGGAGGGGGTACACTACTCCCCCGGGTAGCTGAGATGGTGTCTCCTGACACCAGGAGTTAAAGGGTGGGTGATTATAGTAGTAAGGCAGGACCGGGGAGGTTTGTACAAGGGATAAGTATGATACAGGGGCAGTAGGGGAGACATGGCCATGTTGAGGGGAGGTAACTAGAAGGATATATACAGATAAGATATACAAGGAATAATAGGTACAAATCCAGTAAGGGTCGAAGGGAGATATGAACATAATGGGAATTACACAATAATAGTTTGATACATGATAAACAAGGAGTAGATATGAGAATTCTATTGTTGTTCGTCCTCCATTTTTTTTTTTTCTTTTTGTTTTTGTTCATTGGTATTTTCTGTAGGATACACTGTCACTCAGGAATGCATGAAAGAAATACCATCATTTTCTAGTAGGCAGAATGCTGTTCACAGTTTGGTTAAATGTTAGATGGCAATGGTAGTCACGGAATGTGAGGGCACTAAGTACGGGGAGTTTCTACGTCGTGTGTAGGGCGTACTATGCCTGTAGCGACTCTGATTTCCTGGAGTCGACGTTCCATTTTTCTGACACAAAAATGCACTGCACAGATGATGAGTAGAAAACCTATGAAAGCGATAACCACAGGGGGAAACACAACTGTTGGATGAACCCAGGAACGGCTGAAGGCCAGAGAAAATTGATCCATAATGAAATCACTGTCATTGAGGAAGGTGAGCAAGGGCAAGTGAGGGGAGGTGATGGTAATGTTGGCAGATGGTAGGGTTGAAGGCATGTCGATTGGTTGAAAGATGTCATAGGAGTGTTTACGAACAGCTTGGTGACAGCGAGTGGCGTAAGTGATGACGGACTCTGATTTGACGGTACAATAGTCAGGTGCTTTGTAGAGACCACTAGCGGGGACGGAGCGAACGGAAGAACCAGGACACATGATTGTGACAGAGATGGGAACAGCAAAGAAGAAGTACTGGACATGGTTGAGGTGAGCATGGTGGACCGGGAGGTCAGGAGCTGGGACAAAAGAACAGGCCGAGTAGATGGAATGGTTGCGAACTAAAGCAGACTCACAGGGTGTAGCACTGCTAGGGAAGATAGCGAAAAGGTGGGCAGCACAGAGACGAGAGGGTGGAGTAAGGGAGGAACATTGCTGGAGGTCTGTGGACGAAAAGAAGGCAACGGAAAGATGATCATGGGAGAGGAGGAAATATTCAGAAGGAACAGACACCTGTAACAAGGAGTTGGTGAGGCGGAAAGGGAAGGGAATGATGTGGAAAAGGTTAAAGGTTATGGCAGAACGGAGAGGAATATGGATGACGACGTATGTAGTGAGAAGAGTGGCTTCGAGAACAGGATAATAATATTCAAGGGAAGAGTAAGGGAGGATTGGGGAGAGACCGAAGGTGGAGTGAGCCCATTCCAGGACAGAACGGAGAGCTGAGACAGGTACTAAGTCGGCAGTGACACGTCCATTGATAGCATCGACCAGGATACGAACCAAGGTAGAGACTTGAGACAGGAGAGAGTCAACGGCCAGTTGGAGAGTATCCATGTTGAGTTTGAGGTAGAAGAACTGGGAGATAACGTTGAGATCTGAAAGGTGGCGTTGTAAGATATCGGTGAAATTGTTTAGAGTGGACGTGACTTCATTGAGTTGGGTTGTGAGCTTCTGTAACATAGTGTGTTGGATTTTAATGACTCGGCGTTGTGATTCTAGGGCTGAAGCTAAATGAGTGAGATCAGATTTGAAGCCAGAAATGTCACGGGCTGTAGCAACGCCAAACAAGCCACTCAGAATCTCACCGCCGAAGTCGAAGAGACCTCGTTTCACACGAGAACGACCCACGGGTGTCTGAATGGAAAATGTGTCATTGAGCTCAGTGAATCTGTTACTTATGTAGTGCAATTGCCAGGAGAGTGGGAGGAAAAGGTTATAGAGATACTCATTTGGGTTGTGTGTCCCCATGAGGGCCGTGAGATGGTTCCTGATTCCGTGGAGCTGGTGCGCGTAGGCAGGTAGGGCAATGGCTACGTCAGCCAGGGGCGCAAGATCGTAGCGCAAGGAGACCTCGCCTCCTGAGCCGACCAAGGCCCCGGGACGTACTCCACCATCGTCCTGACCTGACCCAGACCCCAGGAGGGTCAGCACTGCCAGCAGGGAGATCGCTAACATCGTACCTAGAAAATCAGGGTAGAGTTAATGGGGGAGGTCGTGAAGAGGTTGATGGGCAGAGCGCAGTTTGGACCGATATTGATTGGTTGATGAATGAGCAGGTGGAGGTGGAGAGGAAGGAGACTGAGGGATAGGTGGAGACAGAGTAGATTGAGGGATGGGAGGAGGGGAAGAGGGGGCAGGAGGTTGTTTAAGTGACTCTTCCAACACGAGGCCACGGGGTGCTCGCTTTAAGTCATCGACGTGGACCCATCTGGTGTCCCTAGTGGACAGGTCCTGGAGGTGAAATTTGTTGCCTTGTTGAGTGAGGACGCGGTAGGGCCCTGTAAATTTGTCATCCAACTTAGAGGAACGCGTATGGGAATGAGCAAAGACAAGATCGCCTACATTGATAGTGATAGGAGAGGCGGACTTATGTTGGCGCTGCAGCATGTCCTCCTGAGAGGAAGCCAAAGTGGATTGGACATACTGGTGGATTGTCTGGAAGTTGGCCAATTTTAGTTTAACATAATCATCCATGTTGTAGATGGGTTCTGGCTTTGAGGATAAGAGAGAGTATGGGAGGTCCTTGTCAAAACCAAAAAGGATGAAGAAAGGAGATTCAGCAATGGATGCATTGATGGAACTATTGATGGAGGATGCCACTTGGGGAATCCAGTCATCCCAGGACGAACTATGGGAGCCTAGATGTCTGAGGCACTCTAAGATTTTTCGGTTGTGGCGTTCTACAAGGCCATTGGAAGCCGGATGGTTAGGCACGACATTGCACTTACTGATATGAAAGTGGCGACAGATCTCATCTAGAAGGCTATTGTTGAATTCTGTACCGTTGTCAGTAAGAATGGTATGAGGGGTACTGAATGGGCAAATGACGTGATCTACAAGGGCACGTGCAACGCTCTTCGCGGTCTTGTCGGAGAGGGGAACGAGGACACAGTAGCGGGAGAAGTGGTCGACCGCTACGAACAAGTACTCAGCGCCAGATTCTGTGAGAGGAAGTTTTAAGAGATCGATTGAGACAGTTTCCCATGGTCGTGATGGGATTGGGTATTGTAAGAGAGGTGCTGGTAAGCCGGTTGATCCTTTGTGGCGGTGGCAGGAGAGGCAAGAGTCACAGTGGGCATTGATATCGCGGTGCATAGTTGGCCAATAGTATTTGAGACGTGCTTGGCGCAAGCATCGGTCTTTACCTGGATGGGAAGCTTGAGGAGTATTATGAACAATATGAAGAACCTTTGGTATCAGGGCAGTGGGGACAACAAGTTGGCGTACTTCGCGATTGGGCATATCTTTGCCTGTTAGCAGTGTTTTCCTGTACAAGAGATCATCATCTAGCATGAACTCATCTAGTGATACTGGCAGAGTAGGTAAGGTCGAGGCATCGCCAGATTCTAGGAAATAAATGACTTTGGACCACATGGGGTCTTGGTGTTGAAAGTTTCGAACAACTTCTGACGTTAGTGTAGTGTTTTCAGTTACTTCAGGCTGCAGTGATGTTATAGCTGCTGCTACGTGACGTGAGAGTGCGTCTGCGACTACATTCAACTTGCCTGGTACATATTGAAAAGTGGGATTAAAGTCCTGGATGATGACAGACCATCTAGCTAACCTACCTGTTAGGTTGCGATTTTTGAACAAATCACATAGTGGAAGGTGGTCTGTTTGGATATGCACTGGATAACCATAGACGATATCTCTGAAATGTTTCAAGGACCAGATTACCGCTAGCGCTTCGAGATCTGTGACACTGTAGTTACGTTCAGCGGTTGTAAGGGTGCGACTAGCATACGCTATTACGCGCTTCCTTGATGCTTCATCGAGTTGCATCAAAACGGCACCAAGTCCAGTGCCTGAGGCGTCTGTGCAGAGAAGGAAAGGTGTGGTATAATCAGGGAATGCTAGAATAGGGGCATTTACAAGAGCTGTCTTTAGCTTTTGGAAAGCCTGGGACTGGTCGTTAGTCCAAACAAAGGGCACATTCTGCTTGAGTAAGTGGGTCAGAGGAGTGGCGATCTGCGCGTAATTCCTGATAAAGCGACGATAATAGCCACTGAGGCCCAGGAAACTTCGTACAGCGTCGGTAGTGGTAGGTTCTGGGAAGTTAATGATCGCCTTAGTTTTATCCTCATTAGTATGAATGCCTTGTGCATCTACGACATGGCCTAGGAATTTGATTTTCTTTCGCAGGAAGTCACATTTACTGAGATTGATTTTTAGGCCTGCGAGCTGGAGGCGTTCAAAGACTTGCTGGAGTTTGGTAAAATGATCAGGGATGGATTTACTCACAACAATGATATCATCTAGGTAAGCAAAAAGAGAGTGTCCCATCATACCGCTGAAGACTGAATGGATAAGTCGCATGAACACGGAAGGAGCATTTCTCAGACCAAAAGGGAGTCTCTTAAACTGAAAATGTCCGGAAGGGGTGCTAAAGGCTGTAACTGGGCGAGAGGACTCTTCCATTTCGACCTGCCAGTACCCGCTGAGGAGGTCTAAAGATGAAAAGACTACGTTATTTTCACCAAGGGATTCTAGCAAATCAGTGAGGACAGGTAGCGGGAAACGGTCTGGAACGGTGACAGAATTGACCTTACGACAGTCGACTACTGGTCTAAGGTTGCCGTCCTTCTTTGGTACTAAGAAAAGTGGGCTATTCCATGGACTGACGGAGGGTTCAATAATGTCCTGGTCTAACATGTTCTGTACCATTTGATCTGTTTGCTTTCTCTGGCTGTGAGGCAATCGATACGCTGGTATGTAAATCGGCTGAGTTCCTGGGAGTAGTTCAATCGTATGTTTGACAAGGTCTGTTCTACCCATCGGTTCACCGGGTAAGGCAACCACGTTTCTGTAAGAGGTCAGAAGGTCGAGGAGTTGAGGCGTATTTTCTGGGAAATCTGTGCAAGTGAGATGTGAGAGCATATCGGGTGAATGCGTCGGCGCATATCCCGTAGAGTTAACAGTACATACACCGATTGGCGTATCATCAGTCTGAATAGTAGGAATTGAGGAATCCTGGCACACCTTTACGGCCGCTGGGTATACTAGGAAGTCTCCAATCTTTACACCACTTTTAAGTTTTAGTGGAGCATTTGTGACATTGAGCAAGTACAGGTAGCATAAACTGTCCTCTAAGACTGTACACCACGCTGACTCATAAGTCAAGCCATTCACACAACACGTCTCAGGTAGGGTTAGTACATCCACTCCTTCTTTCGCACCGGCAACACAAACAGAGACTTTGGTGAACTCATGCGGTAAC
The DNA here is from genome assembly GCF_032717465.1 of Coenobita brevimanus. Taxonomy (NCBI): domain Eukaryota; kingdom Metazoa; phylum Arthropoda; class Malacostraca; order Decapoda; family Coenobitidae; genus Coenobita; species Coenobita brevimanus. The sequence continues at coordinate 16,177,824 of NC_136965.1, read as the reverse complement.
AAAATTGTGCACGTATTCGTTACTGCACGTTTCGTCTCTGCGTGTTGGAGAAGATCATTCAGACTGTGTGAGGTAGGTAACTGAGACATGTCTGAGTCAGCGATAGTGTTGTCGGGAGAGGATGTAAGAGCCATGTTCGAGGGCTGAGATGATGTATCAGGAGACATTGAGGAATTTATGTCCTTGCTCGCAGTCAGTAAAGGAATGATCTCTGTATTCTCAGATGATGAGAGTGGTGGTTTGGGCTGGGTTGGACTTTTTGGTAGTGATAGGGACAGAGGTAATTGAAGGACTGATTTGATCGTAAGAACAGGACGGGGACATTCCATAGTGTAAACCAGGAATCCAGAAATGTCTATACTACCACAAGCAGGTAATAATGCAATGGAATGTTGTGCCATGGTGGAGAAACCAATAAGGGCATCTGCGGGATACTGCAAGTCATTAGTGACATGAAATTCAATGAGGATAGGGGGCAAAGCTCTGTGGAGTTTGACTTCAAGGGTGACTCTTCCCTTAACCGTAAACTCTGAGCCGTTAACACCACATAGGCGAATGTCTGGTGGTTCTAGGAAACTGACGTGGCTGTGATGGCGATGAATAATTTGTAAGGAATTTTCAGAGATAAGATTTACTATAGATCCTGTGTCCAAGAAGAATGACGTTGGTATGTCATGACTGCTTCCGAGAATGACTAAACCCGAGGATGTTATGGGACCTACATGGCGGATGGGAAGTTGGGTTTCTGGTTCTACGTGATATTGGTCCGATACGGGCGCGGCGCTTCCCCTGACTGTGGGCGGTTGAGGTAACGACATTCCTCAGTGGTGTGAGTCGTGCTTGATTTGTGGTATTTGCAGTGTGGACGACGTGAGCGGGAAGGCGTACGCTGTCTGGTTTGGGAGTGAGGACGTCTGTATGTACGGTCGCAACTGGATGCTCGATGTCCAGGATGACCACAGTACCAGCAAAGAATCGAAGATTGTCTGTTCCGTCGGGCGCTAGATTGATCACGACCTGCGGTAGGAGAGCGATGTGTGGCAGGTCTGCCGCGTGTGGTGGGACGGGAGCGAGATTGGTCTGGGGTAGTGGAGGTGTGACAGACTGAGGAGGCCAAGGGTTGGGTGGTGCCCTGACGCGTGTAGTTCGAACCTGTTCTTTCATGAATGGCTTTAGTGACCTGAATAATTTTATCTCCTGGATTGAAACCGATTTCCAAGGCTAGCTCTCGCTGTTTAGGAGTAAGCCAGTGAAGGAATCTCAGGTAACCAATTAAGTCAGCAAAGTTGGTGAGTGAAAGCATTGGAACGCCATTCTTGTCTTCTAACCATTTCGTGCCTACCAGTAATTGGAGCATCTCGCTACTAGTTGCTTTCATGGCGGCGGCAGCTTCGCGGAGCTTGGCATATTGCGCTGGGACGCGCAAGTCCTCATCTAGTTGGTTTAGGAGATTAATGAATCCCATGAGAGACGCGGAATTTGAATGCTGGCAACAAAGGCTGATGAGTTCCGTACGAAAATCAGCAAAGGTACGAATGCTATCGAAATGTCCTGCACGGATCGCGGATCCGATGTCTGATTTACCGTGATGCAAGCGACCGAGGAGGTAAGCTACTTTGAGCGATTCCTCGGTAATTTGTCTATTATTTATTTCGGTTTCGACTTCTCTGAGGAAATCATAGACAGACCAAGTTGGGTCCTGGCCGGTAAATTTGGGACGATTGGCATCGTCGAGATAGATAGACTGTGGAGGGTTGGCCATGGCTGGAAGTGTAGAAGTGGCGGGAGGAGAGGTGTGGGAGAGAGAGAAGGTAGTGGCAGTTAAGGGCGAGCAAGACAGGGTATGAAGGGAGGCAGGAGAGGGAACGACAGGGGAAGGAGTAGAGGAAGAAGAAGGGAGAGTAGAGGCAGGAGTAGAGGAGGAAGTATCTGGAGTTACGAGGGTAGGACGGGTAGTAAGTGATTCTGCGGGAAGTGAAACGGGAGTCTCAGGTACAGGGCGGTGGTACTCTTTGCCACTTCGTAAATGAGTGATTGTGTCAGAGTCGGCAGACGGGGTATGAGCAGGTGATGTTTCCGGGTCGAGAGGGCGGGCGGTAAGCGGTTGACGGGGAAAGTATGACATTTAATGCGGCAATGGAAGATGAAAGGATGAAGATGGATACATAGGTGGAAATGTATAAATAACAATGAGAGAATGGAATACAGTAGGTGTGAAAACGAATGAAGGTGCGGGCATGGATGGTTTAAATAAAATGCGAAGGATGAGATGGATAATAAAGAACGTAGGTGAAGATGAAAACGGGGCAATGGAAATGAGATGGAATATTTACCATAACCAATCTGTAGAGAAAATCGATGATAATCTCTATAGAAAGGAAAGATATACTATAGTTACACAGTAGAAACGGGAGTGTCGAGAGGTATGACGTGCAGGGTGGCTGGGCGTAGCTGGGCTGGGGTGGGGCGGGGCGGGGCGGGGCGGGGCTGGGCTCCGGGGTAGAGACAGCTGGGCGGAGAGGAGAGGAGACGCCGCGATGAATCACCGGCAGGGAGTGGCGGTCTTAGGAGGCTCCGTAATGCAGACCAGATGCGGGCGACGGCGGAGGCCGGCGGCGGGTGGTGAGGCAGATGTCGGCGCAAGGCAGGTGTAGAGCTGGGGAGTTGCAAATGCAGAGAATGGTGGTGGGCAGACAGCGGGCAGACAGTGATAAGTGGCACCGTGGGGGCAGGAGCTATGATGAGTCCGGAACAGGTGCTGGGAACAGGTGCTGGGAACAGGTGCAACAGGTGCGTAGGTCGGCGACGGTGACACGTGCGGTTGTTTGAGAGGTGAGCACTGGCGAGAAAAATGGTACACTCGAAAAGCACAGCCAAGGTATGACACCACTAGAGGCACGGAGGAGGGGTGAGGCTGGCAGATGCGAGACGTCGTGTATCTTGTTGTATCACTAAAAATCCAAGGAGGCGGTCAGAATGTGATGATTCGAAACACCGCTGCTACCAAATGTAACTTGCAATACTTTGGTGATAGAAACTCCGTGTACAAACAGCTAGATAAGGAGTTTATTACAAGCTCACAGTAAAACAGTCTGCCCGGCTAGGATGTCTGCTATCAACTGATGCAATAACGCCGTCTTCAGGCGTGGGAAAGCATGCTGACCTAGCAAATTTAGTGGGGGCATGTATGCATTGGGGGGGGACATATATACATCGGGGGTAGACATATTGTGGAGGGGGTACATGTGTGTGTGTGTGTGTGTGTGTGTGTGTGATACTCCTAAGAGGCAGTGAACATTAAAGGATGATGCAATTCCATCTCTCTTTATGCCTCAAGGTAATTACACTATAATGCAATTGTGTGTGTGTGTGTGTGTGTGATATTCCTAAGAGGCAGTGAACATTAAAGGATGATGCAATTCCATCTCTCTTTATGCCTCAAGGTAATTACACTATAATGCAATTTTGTGTGTGTGTGTGTGTGTGTGTGTGTGTGTGTGTGTGTGTGTGTGTGTGATACTCCTAAGGGACAGAGGACTTTAAAGGATGATGCAATCCCATCTCTCTTTATGCCTCAAGGTAATTATACTATAATGCAATTGTGTGTGTGTGTGTGTGTGTGTGTGTGGTTTATGATACTCCTAAGAGGCAGTGAACATTAAAGGATGATGCAATCCAGAGGGAAAGGATTACAGATCACGGCACAAGGACGGAGAGAAACAAGGGACAGGTGAAGTGGGAAATCCTTAGGAGAGGGAAGGAATGTTGGGTAAGGAAATAGAGGACACAAAGGGAAAGGGATTGTCGATCCCAGCACAGGTACGTGTGTTGGGGGGGGGAGGTATTTGGGTATTTGGTGTTAGAGCTAGTTAGTGGAGTGAGGGAGGTGAATGTGTATTTTGAGAGAGTTTGTATGGCAAGAAGGGAAGTATGCTGTGTGTGTATGCACTGATGCACACATAATAGATTATTAATAAAGCATTGCAAGTCACTATCAACCCGTGTTATTGGGTTGTGTGATTTATGTTCTTATGTATGAATTTTAGGCACTACAGACGCAAATGACGGATCCAGTGAGAGGTCTCAAAGATCATGGAAACGTGGAATTAAGAGATCCGTACAAGATATGCTGTCTGGAACTGATGGAAGTGAATAACATACTGGCAAATATGATACCAGTGGTAGGTGCAGTGTCAGTGACAAAGGTTCTGTGCTATCTTGTGATGGAAAATTGTCATGTGAATCTAGTGAAACTGAAAATGTCATCGGTGCTGGCGAAACTATTAGTGAAGTGCTGCAAAAAACAATTATGCAGTAAGAAAAGGAAAATAGAGAACTTAAGGAAGAGAATGAAGCATTAAAAGCAACAGTTCTTGATCTAAGAACAAAATGTAGTCAAATGTATTCATATTCTGAACTTGAGAACCTCTTAGGTCCCATTGTCAGTAAGACACAACTCGATGCTATTATAAACAAAAGGAATGTAAGGCAATGGCCAGATGAAGATGTCTCAGCTGCTTTTACTCTAAGAAGCATGAGTCCTAAGTGTTACGAATATCTGAGGACAAAAAAAGGATATCCTTTGCCGAGTAAAACTACCCTTAATGAACGAGCCAAGAACTTTGCATGTGAACCTGGCATACTGAACCCTGTGTTGTCCATCATGAAGACTAAGTCTGATAGCTTTACTCAGCTTGAAAGGTTGACTATAATATCATTATATGAAATGTCCATTAGCAGTGAGTGGTCTTATGACAAAGGTAATGATACCCTTTATAAGCTCCATGAGAAGGTACAGGTTGTGATGCTTAGCGGAGTGGTAGGAAAATGGAAGCAGCCAGTTTTTTATGATTTTGATGTTGCAGACATGAGTAAAACTTTAATAACTCTGATAGAAGAGGCTGGGCATGCAGGTTACCCTGTCGTTGCTCTAGTTCATGATTTAGGGCCCAGTAATCTTAAGCTGTGGAAGGAATTAGGCATCGATCCTGTGGGAACTAAGAAAATATCTTTTAGGAACCCTGTCGCTGATCGGGATATATATGTGTTTGCTGATGTTCCACATTTAATTAAATTGATTAGAAATAATTTTATTGATTCTTGCTTTCATCTGAAGGATGGCAGTGTTATATCTGATTCCTGCATCAGGGAAATGTTAACAGCAACAAAGACCGAGTATGGCTTAGCATATAAACTCAGTGAAATGCATTTAAATGTTTCAGGTCAGCAACGAGAAAGAGTTAAATATGCAACCCAACTTTTGTCAAATACATGCTCTAGTTCAATAACATATCTTTGTAAAAGAGGACTGTTGGTGAGTAGATACTGGAAGGAAACTGCTGACTTCATCAACATTGTGGACGAATGGTTTGATGTAATGAATTCTTCTCACAAGTTTGGTGACAAGCAGTCACGAAATGCATTTGGAGTAAATTTATCAGACGAAATAAATGTTCTACATAGAATGACTGAAGTAATTACAACAATGAGAGTAAAAAATCCACTATATAAAGGGCTATATATGTTTCAGAAAGGTGTAATCTTATCTTCTTACTCACTAATAGGCTTGTACAATATGCTTCATGAGCTTTTTAATGTTGAATATATTCTTGCTAGGAAATTAAATCAAGATGGCCTGGAACATTTATTTGGGTGCATACGACAAATGCACGGATCCTATGACCACCCAAACGCTCTCAATGTAAAATTCAGGTTAAAGAAGTTACTCCTAGGAAAAGATGTTGTACTACTATCTGAGAGTTCTGACACAGCTACTGATAATTTTGACTGTCTGTCTACAAGTGATGGCCTGATGAAAACAAACAATAAAGGTACAACTTTCTGTGAAAGAGATCTAGCAGTCGAACTTTAGATTACTGGTAACTGCTTCAGAGATTTGGAGGTTGGGTATGAGCTAGGAAATGATGTAAATGATGAGAGTGATGAATATCTGTGCCTTGAAAAATGTATAACCCCTAGTGAACAAGAAGGTAAATCAATTGATGTTGTTATAGAAGAAGAATCTCTTAGATACATTGGTGGATATATTGCAAGGAAGTTTTGTGTAAAATACCCTCACTTAGGTCAGAAAGCTAGTGAGTGCACCACCAACAATAAGACATGGACTGACGATGTAAACAGAGGTGTCCTGCATGTTCCCTCAGAGTTATTTTACTCTCAGTTATCTACAGTGAGGGAAGTATTTCAAACTGTACATGGAGACAGTCTAAAGGAGGGGAAAGAATGCTTCAAGCGAATTGTGTCTGAAATTGAAAGTGTAGGAGTTGATTTGCCAAAGGATGTCATAGCCTTCTTTGCTAAAATATCTGTGTTTTTTTAGAATCAGGAAGTTAAATTGTGTTATTAGGATAAATAAGAAAAAAGGAAAGATCTGCAAGAGTGAAAATGGAAAATTTATGAAGATAACAACGTGACAGTATGCAGAATAAACTTGGCTATGTTAACCTTTGTTTATCATATATATAAATTGTGTAAATAAATCCTGTAGCAAGGTAATAGTCACAAATTTATTCCCCTTTCAGAATTAAAAAAATACTACAAACATGGTAAATATGCTGTGAGTCAATCTAAGACAGACAAATCATTTAAGAGAGAGAGAGAGAGAGAGAGAGAGAGAGAGAGAGAGAGAGAGAGAGAGAGAGAGAATAGCGAGCGTGTGTTACACGTGACGTCACTGCGCAGTGGGAGCGTAAACTGGTCCGTGGGCCGTCCGACCTTGTCTGAGTAGGCCGTGAGTAGACCCTCGGCCACGGCCTCAGCACGCACCGGAGAGAGCGCTGCCCGCGTGCACCCCTCTCCTGTCTTTTCCTCCTTCGGGAGCAGCACCGCGTTCACGGCCACCGTACGTGACGGGGAAGGAGCGGCCACCGTATGCCCTTCAGCTGCGAGCCCTAGGAGTCACGAAACCGCGTTCATGGCCACCGTACGTGACGGGGAGGGAGTGGGCATCGTATGCCCCTCATTCGTGACTCTGAAGGCCCTCCCGGAGCAGGAGGTCCCTTGCACGGCCGACCCCTTTCCTCTCGGCTGCGTGGGACGCCCTTTGTCTCCCAACAGGAGCAGTTCCCCGGAGGTGCTGTCAGAGTGGTGGCGTGGCCCAGTCCAAGCCCTACCACCTACCCCTGGGAGGTCCCTGTCCCTGACGGACACCCGACGGAGGCGACGCCGCAGTTCACCCCTGACGGCGCTTCTTCCCATAGGCAGCCGCAGTCCTCCGACTCCCAGGTCTGGCCAGCAGCCCCCAGGCCCAGACAACCCAGGCTCCCTCTCTCCTCGGAGCCAGAGGCACCAGGCCCGCCTGCTGCTGCTGTTCGGCCCTAGTCCCGAGGGCCACCTCACAGGTCGAGGCCCCCAGACCAGAGGGCCTCCCTGCATCCCACCGACGCGGACCCAGTTTGAGGGCCGCCTCCCAGGTTGAGGCCCCCAGATCGGAGGGCCTCCCTGCACCCCAGCGACGACTACAACCCTGGCAGTGACGCCCCTACGGACAGTGAGCTGCCCCCATCAGGAGGGCCCCTCTCTCATGCCCAGGACGTGCAGCAGGTGATACCCAAGGAAAATACGGGTACATAGTGACACTAATAATGCTAGTACAGTGAACAATCAACACAGTAGTGTACAGTGACAAATAACAGAGTAAAGGCCCAAGTGATACATAAGTGACCGGAGTTACACACAGTGCACAGTGACCCGATACCTGGCAGAACAGAAAAGACCAATAACTATATACGGGAGGACTTATAGCAATCGTGGGTTAAAGTCAGAGGCGTGCGGGGTTCATCAGAAATTTGTGAACTAATGCTACTGCGACTAAGTGACTCTCGCGAGTGTCGTGACCCGCATCCTACCCACTTATGGTAATATTCATTCCAGCCACTCTTGGTCACGTCCTCGCCTAGTGAAATGAACTCAGTATATAAAACGCCATCTCTGCCTAGAAACAGTATCTGGGTAATGTAATATTAGTATCAAATATCCATGCACAAGTGAAGAGTGACCTATTGTGCGTGTAACCCTACCCATTTGTATTAAAGGCTAATTCTGTGTTTCCTGTCTCTATACATATCCAATATCTCTTTGTGTATATTGTCACGGTGTAAGAATCAAGGCAATAGATGTGTTAAGGTGTACTGCCTGGTTTTTATGTCCTGTTCCTTTGTGGGTGCTTTACTTCCGGTCCGGAAAGAGGACCCCGCTCAGTCGCTGGTGTTCTTAGGACGAGAGGTCGGACTAAAAACACCCAGCATAACACTAAATAAACTGAGATGAAAATACATGACGGGGAATCAATCAGACGGCGAATTGTTTTGTTTTTGTTGGGGTGCTTTGTGGGGTGGAAGACAATTGACAATCGTCATGGTCGAGCCTGCCACAGACGTCGTAGGACACGCATGCTCATGAATCATATGCTGCATTTGTTTGTGTGCACTTGTGATAGGATTAATGTCATTCCTACTTACAAAACCACTTACACTCTCCAATGAATACACACAACAAGAGCTTATTCATTTGTATCAGTCATACAAAAAGGTAAAAATATTCTAATCTGGCAAGTCTAGCAACTAGTCAGCTCATTCATCCCTTATAATTTAATGTTTTCTATGTTAATTCTTTAGAAATGAGTAGATTTGTATCTCTTAATATATGGTTTCAATGAGGAAAGTCATATTTTCCTCCTCTGAGACGATTTACTAACTTAAATTTATTAATGCCTAAATTCGCCTTCAGTCAACGATTTCGACAAACCGTCCCAAATCCAGGAACGGTCAACAGTCATTTTTTGCCTGCTCCTGAGAGAGGTCGGAAGGCTGGACTGAAGTCGAGAAGACGCACGCTGAGAATCAGGATCGTACTGTTGTGTTCCCCTGTGCATTAATAGGGGTGGCCATCAATTCCCTCAGATTATGAATGATGAAATTACAAAATAAACAATTTGGATAATATAGTGTCATACAGTATGTATATATTTCTCAAAGTGGCTAATCAATCCAGAATAGAATATATTCTCTATAATAAGTATATATAGAAAACTATATGTATATATATATATAAATATGTGCTTTTCACTTTCACTCACAAAGTACACACTGCTTCCTACCCAGATGACTTAACACTCCCACACATACTTCATGACTGGTGTACTACAAAAAGACTCAGAATGGCCTCTTTAATGGTAGAACACAGTCATAACTCACACCTCACTAGCAACAACATCCCTTGTCCCACATGCACACAAAATCTTTGGTGAAATGAAAGCACAGTAACAGAAGAATTTGGTAATATCTTGCAGTATAGAGCAGTTAGTTAGAAGCTGATCTGTAAAAATATTTATCTAAGACAGCCTTTCTGAAATTATCTTGATGTCCTCAAATGTGAATATTACAAAATCTTGGGTGCCGCAATATTAGTAAACAAAAGCAGAGTCTATCTTGTCCCTGGGACTGTACCTTCAATGCGCATGCGCCACTTGGATATTTGGGATGTTACGAGCGTCGTACCGATTTTTTACTTATATTGCCTAGTAATCGACTTGAAGAGGGCAATTACAAAGTATTTCGTTCCAGCCAATAGTGAGTAATGTAACTCCACCTCTTTCAGTACCATAAAAGACTGCTAATGCAAAATAAATAAGGATCTTGGAGTTCATTTGATGCTAATCTAGCTGGATAAATATTTTTTACGCATTACTATGAAAATAATAAGTAGTTTCCCTTCATTTCTTCTCAATTATTTGAGAAAAAAATAATTCCTCTACACATTACAAATATTAATTTGAATCATAAGTCCATACAAAGATATATTATTAATGATTCATGAGAGTGCGACTGTTCACTGTCAGTGGCAGGCTCGACCACTTCAATGGCGGCTACAAAGCACAGCTTGTTGGTGGGATTAGAACTCAAATGAGCCTATATTAATTTTGTAACTGGTGAGAAAATATTCTGTTATTCACTGTCAAGTAAATACAAATTAATTTTTGTGGTTTTTATTCATTTTTATTTTCTTGTAATATGAAATAAATATTCGGACACTCGGGTGACCAGCCAGGAGGCTGTCTGTTTTGTCTCCAAACGACAAGTAATAATCAGATTTTGATATGGATCCTGCGGCAAAGAAAACCTAGAAGACTGCTCTGTGGCTCTAGAGCTGCTAAAGTACGTGAGGCGGTTACAGAAATTGAGGAAAAGGGAGTGTGTACTCCATGGTGGTTTGTTTACAAATGACCACAAGGCGCCAAGGCAGACGACACTGTTGGCCGTTTTGGCTCGCTAAAACACACGAGTGTGACGGACACTCGACTCTGCTAGCCGTTTTCACTCGCAAAACTGGCTGGCATGTTAGCCACTTTTGGTCTAGTGTGACACCGCCTTAATCCGCCAGTCACCACATGTTTTGAAATAACTCTCCATCTACCTACATCAGCATCTGTAGCTCTGTGGGTCTTTTCCCCGTCAGGACGATCGTGTGGAGGGGGCATAGAAATCATTTAAAACTGCACCAACTAAATGGTGAACATATTAATTCCAGTCTCCGTTAGTTGGGTGTAATTCCGTAATAATACCCATTACTCTGGCATTCATGCATAGTCACCACCGGTAAGTTATTGTTATCGACGTGTTAGGCAAATTTTGATGTGTAGACGGTGTTCTGTGGTTAGTTTTTCATTCTTTTTTCAGAGTTCTTAAGCTGTATTCACCTTTTATGTTTTATAGTACGGTAATCATCCAGTTTTCATGACGAAGTAGAAATCATTGGTTTTAATACTGGGAATGGTAAATGTACGTTTTACATCAAGCAGTAAATGGATCTTACCAATGCATTCCATACTACTCCAGTTTGTTCTCTGTATTTTCTGACTTTTCATGGTTGTAAACAATTTATTTCTGAATCATTCTTCACAAAATGAGCACAGCCTTTCCATATTTTATATTGAAATGAATCTTTCACAGGTTAGCTGGATTACCACAGCTACTGGGCACATTTATAAACTCACCCCTGGAAGCTGGGTTAGGTTTGGTGAAATCATTAAGTTCCCAATGCTTTGACACGGGATACACTGATGCGTCCAGTCAGAACAATGGTTGGTAAACAATGTGGCCGGTTGGATTGATCGTCAGTAAATATTGCTACGGGTGACCTGGCCACTTCCATAAATACCCAAAATAGGTATAGTTTTTGCCTTTGTCCATTCACTTCCTGCAGTTACAATGGAACAGTTAACTATCTGTGTTGTTTATGTACCAAAATTACCTTGAGATTGTGAGTTTGGTTTAATATAGGTGGAATTGCCGTATGCGGTTGGTAAAGCATTACCAATTTCTGTTGATTTTTTCGCTTTTGTTTTTATCATTACCAGTATGTTCCTTATGCCAAAACAGCACTTGTAATGACAGACAGTAAACGTACACTTTACGTGAAGCAGTAGGACTTTACCAATTCAGTTCATATTCCTTCAGTTTGTTTTCTGTTGTTTTGTGACTGTTTTCAGGATGGTAAATTACGGTACCTTTTCCTGCTGAAAAATTTTCCACTTTTTATCATCACGACCTTTAAGCCGTACCCACGATTGTTTGTCCAACTCACCATACTCAAAGATGGTTTTCGTTTCCCAACTTCCCAACTGGATGCTAGGCTAAGCTAGGTTAGGTTAAATTAAATTGAATTAATTATTAGGTACAGTTTATGTAGATTAGGTCAGTCCCTTCCACCATCGCTGACCAAATGAACTGACACAGCGGAACATAGCAAAAAACAACAGACAAACGGATTTCACATGAAAAGTTTACTTACCACCCCAGAAATAATCAGAAAAATACAGTATAACAAATTGTCAGGAAGAAGACGAACTGATTTGGTAAGGTGCTTCTGCTGCTTCAGATAAAGCATGTGTGTACCTGGCAGACTTATTGGGTAGTTGAACCTTGGTTAGGTTAGGTCAAAATTCTTGGTTAGGTTAGGTCAAAATTCTTGGTTAGGTTAAAATGTAGCTAAGGTTAGGAAGAGGTAGCTACTAAAAGGTGACGAGGACATATGTTGGAGTAAGTGTCCGCCATTACTCTCGAGAAACAGTTGATACAGCAGAAAGAACCTGGCTAAAAACATTAGGGAAAGAAGTCTAATGTGACACATTTACCACCCCAAAAATAACCTGAAAACTTAAGATCAGGAAGAAGAAGTGAATTGGTAAGGTGCTACTGCTGCTTAAAGTAAAACTTATTTTTACTCTGGGAATTATTTCACATGTAGACGGTCAGATGTTGACTTTTTTTTCTTTATTAAGCAAATCATGAGAACAGTACAGTAATATCTCACTACACAAATCCCCTTTATGCAGTACCGCACCATTGCGATGTAAAACAATTAACACCCTTCTCCGCCTATTAATGGCCAGTCCTTGGTTATCCAATGAGAGTTGTTTGCTGATTTTAATTGATTTTTATTTTTTTCAGATTTTGATGATATTCTAGACTTAATTTTTGTATTTAGGTAGACTTATAAACTGTTTTTAGACTTAGATTAACCCTTTGAGATTTTCGGTCCTCCGCTGATTGTGTCTGTGCCAGATTCAGCCTGGTGCGCGTATTAGCACCATCGTGCAGCGATGTTTGTACTTAATTGGCCACTGTACATTAACTTTTTATGGTACCATTTTATAGCTGAATAGTTGCTCTTTATTATAGTATGGTTGAAAAAGGTAAATACACTACTGTAGCTAAGAGGCCAGTAGGATGAGTAGAAGTTAGCTGAAAAGGAAAAATCGCACACCCTTCTGTGGAAAAGTATTTGTAAAAAAAAAAAAAAAAAAAGTGTTAGAGTTACATGAATTTGCACCATGTGAATCTACAGTAAATTACCTTTCCATTGATATACAGGTTATGGCAATTTACGTTAGTATTCACAGTGAAAAGCGAAAGCTCTCGCTGTCACACAGGCAAATATCCATGCTGGTAATACTGATATTATTCATGGGAAAAGTGAATTTATTATGCATATCTGTCTGATGTACTTGTCAGTGTAAAACTAAATAGTTGGAAAAGGATAAACAGGATAGTGTATGTAGAATAAGCCCAGACAAGATATGGAAAACATGTAAAAAACAAGTGTTGTTTCATATGACTCGAATTCGAGTCACCAGAATCTCAACGGTTGGATTTACGATGACTCGAAATCGCGTCTTCGGAATCTCAAAGGGTTAATGTGTTTTAGTCATAGATAGGGTGAACACTGTCATTTTGAGGTACAATTCACTTAAGTTTGATTTTTTTTTTTTTCAGACATTTTTTATGATTTTCAGATTTTATTTTTGGATTTAGGTGAGTTATAAACTGCTTTTAGGCTTAGTTTTTTTTTTCGTTTTTAAAGGCTCCAACATGCTTGCATGTGTCGGCCTTGGTCACCTAATGGCGGCTTTCCACGCTGCACGATCCATTGCAGCCTCCCTGTTCAGTCCCTTAACCCTAAGGTCACACTTAATGACCTCATCCCATGTTTTTCTCGGTCTACACCTCATGACCCCACCCTCAATATTAACACTTCTCACCTTCCTCACCCAATTATCATCCCCCATCCTCTGCACATGTCCAAACCACCTCAATCTACCTCTCCTCATCACAACACCAATACACTCCAGTCCCATCCTACCTCTCAACTCTTCCATTGTAAACCCAGCCCCTCCAGGCCTTGGACGCAAGGACGCACTGCACATCAACCTAATCATTGTCATGTCTGTACGTCTGAGCCGGTGAATATCTTCCTCCTTCACTGCCCAGGTCTCACTGCCATACAGCATTGCACTCCTAACACATGCTGCATACAAAGACCCCTTAGCACGTAGGGAGACCCTCTCAGTGTCAGAAGAGGCAAGAGCTCCCTGAACTTCTTCCAACCACTTCTCACCCTAGCCACAGAGCTAGCTCCAGCCCCACCTCCAGCACACAACATGTCTCCCAAATAACAAAACTCTTCCACACACTCAAGAGATTCACCAGCAAGTTCAATCCTTTCATGCCTGACAATCTCCACCTGCTCACCCTGGCACGCCATACACATAAAATCAGCATTATCTCGCAGTCTACCTCTGATACCACTACATCTCTTATGCACCCATTTATCACACACACCGCACAAGATGGAATTACTTCCCACGACCTTGTGGCAAACTGCACATGGCCACTCTCCCTCGTCTTTGACAGTACCGCCACCAACCCTAGATATCATCACTTTTGTTTTATCTGCATTTACCTTTAAACCCTTTTGCCCCATACCATCTTTCCACTTCCTAAACCTTTCCTCTGCCTCCTTTTCATTCTCTGCAATCAACACCAAATCATCAGCATACAACAACTCCCACGGGAGTCCGTTTCTAAAGTCACGTGAAAGGGCTTCAAGTACCATGATAAACAACATGGGACTCAAGACTGACCCCTGATGCACACCAACATTCACGGAAAACTCATCACTCAAATCTCCATTCACTCTCACCTGGGTGTGAGCACCCACATACATGGCCATAACCACCCTAACCAGCCACTCCTCCAAGCCAAGCTTTCTCATTGCCCACTTCACCACCTCTCTAGGGACTCTGTCAAAGGCCTTTTCCAAATCAACAAAAACAAAATAAAGATCCCTTCTCCTACCAATATATTTTTTCTGAAGCTGTCGAACAATGAATATGGCATCAGTGGTACCCCTACCTGGCATAAACCCAAACTGCATCTCATCAATATTCACTCTTTCTCTAATCATACCTTCTAAAACTCTCTCCATTACCTACATTATCTGATTTAAAAGCTTTATACCTCTATAATTTCCTATTTCCAGGGCATCACCCTTCCCTTTATACACATTTACATTTAGTTTAGCTTGCTTTAAAGCTATCTGTGAGGTTTAGGTGAGCTAGAAACTTGTTTTTGGGCTCATTTGGGTGGGTTTTGGACTTGGTTGGGGGGGAGATCCCAAGGCTCCCAAATGCATCCCTATACAATACTGTACTGTACTTTTTATGTTTGAACGTCCCCGGTAACTGATACCCCGGCTTAGTGATGGGATTTCCCAAATGCACCTCATTGTTATAACGGAGACCTACTGTACCATTCCACTATGCAGTCTTCACAAGTAGTACTGTACTGTACTTGCAAATTCATTATAGGGCAATAATGAAAGTGAAGATTACCAAACTCGGGGAAGTCAAGCTGGCTTTTCAGAAATTAAAGTTCACGATACACACAAATTTGTTTGATAATTGTCAAAGTTCTGTGTCCTTTTTTAATAGATTTGGCATGTATAACGCTCATAAATAGTTTGAACAGAACAAATGGTATGATTGAAGAATGATCTGGTTAGGACCAATGATATCTTTCATTTTTGTTAGGTTTAAAAGTTTTTAATTATAAAAGCCTGAATTTCACTTCTTTTGCAGTTAATACATTTCCTTAAGCTTTATCCGCCGGTTGACGTGTATGCACGACAGGATTCGGGGCGTGCAGGGCCGCTGGTTTCCTTGCTATACCGCACTCACCTTCCCGCTACTGTTTGAGTGCGGGACCGTTTTCTGTGATACCTACGGGGTAGGTAGGCCCCACAGGTACCCCGCGGTTGCGCTGTTCAGTCTGTACTTGGCAGTGGTAGCGAGAGGAACCATGTCATCTTCCTTGACGTTGTCCGATACCATTCCACCACGTGAAGGGCCGATCACCTCATCGACCCCCGCTAAAGTCATGCCCTTTGTGCCAGGGAAAGGGCTTAGTGATAGTGCCATAGGACGTGCCCTAGACAAAACTGTGTCATCTCGAACACTGAGTGAGAGTACGTAGTCAGAGGGCAAATAAAGCTACCACGTGGAGAGCGAGCTCTCTCGCCCTCCATCCCCTACTCGCTCTCTGACACCAGAGAGGGCTCTCCAACTTCTACAGGAGGAAGGGAGAGCCTACGACATTGATGATTTTGCTGATGAGGAGGCAGTAGATGACCCAGGATATCGGGAAAGTGGCCGTGGACCTGGCAGACAACTGCGGAAAAAACGCCACAGAGCCATTTCCCCCACACTCTTCCTGCATGCTCGCCGATGTATCTTCCTCCACTGCTCCCCCACACCTCAGCCTACCACTTCAAGGGCAGAATCACCTCAACCAGGCCCTTCAGGAGTTGTATTGCCTAGACAGGAGCCACGTGGTGATACGCAGCGCCGAGCATCTTCAAAGGAAAGTTCCGCGTCAGTTGAGTCATCACCCGCTTACTCCCCCACCTCTCCCTCCCCCTCCCCCTCTCCCCTCCCCTCCCCTCCCCTACCCCCCCCTCCCCCCTGCCCGTGGCCGTGCACGTGGTCGTGCACGAGTGATTGGAAAACGCAGTGCAACTGCTAGACGGCCTGCTCTACCACGTGTGGGTAGAGTAGATACATTTGTGTGGGAGGATGGTGCTGGCTTTGAGCCGTCTGTGCCGGCATTTGATGAGGAAGGTGCAAGTGTGCAGGAGAATGCACTTCCCCCCAGGCCTTGGACTATTAGTAGTTTATTCAAGGCAGTTTTCACGACAGCAATTATGCAGTACCTGGTTGATGAAATTAATTTCCACCAGGCCATGTGTGTGCGTTGGCTGGATGTACCTGCTAGCGAGAGCGCACACATGCGTGAATGGATACCTGTAGAGGTGGGGGAGATGTTTGTGTGGCTCGCCCTGACCATGCTGATGGCGCACATAAAAAAACGTGCTTCATGACTATTGGTCGGTGGATGAACTCATTGGCACACCTGTCTTCGGAAAATACATGGCCTGTGATAGGTACCTGGCAGTCCTGAGGTTCCTACATTTCATTCGAAATTACGGGCCTGCACTGAACGACAGGTTATGGAAAATAAGACCAATCCTGACAATGCTGAAAGAGTCATTCTCCAGGGTTTTCCGTCCATTCCAAAAAGTGGTTATTGACGAGTCGCTGGTGTTATTCAGGGGCAGGCTTGCATTTATTCAGTATGTGCCATCAAAGCTTCACAGATTTGGCCTGAAGTTCTTTGTGCTTTGTGACTGTAAAACTGGATATGTGCTGGATGTAATAGTTTACTCGGCGACAGATGTTGATATACCTAGCGATGATCCTCATGGATTCTCTGCATCAGTAGTGAAAGTGCTGATGGAAAGGTATTTCAACAGGCATCTGTACATCGATAATTATTACACAGCCCCGGCGTTGACAAAGTATTTGCTTGACCATGGTACTGGGTCCTGTGGAAATGTTAGGGCCAACAGAAAGAATTTCCCAGTATATCCGGCAAATACTGAGAAAGGAGCCCTTCTGACAAAGAAATGTGGGAACATGTTAGCCCTTCTCTGGCATGATAAGAGACGGGTTAACATGTTGTCTACAGTTCACAAGGGTGTGCTGGAGGAAACTGGTAAAACAGATTACAGGACCAGGGAACCTGTGGTGAAGCCAGATGCAGTCAAGGATTACATTATCAACATGCAGCTGGTTGATAAATCGGACATGCAAATTGGTGAGGTCGATTGCCTACGTAAGTCCTACAGGTGGTACAAGAAGGCGTTCTTACACCTTCTTGATATCGCCGTCCTGAACAGTTTCATACTGTTCAAGGAGCTTGTAAGGAAACCTCTCTCTTTACGAGAGTTTGAGAGAGAGCTTGCACACGAACTCCTTGAACAATATTCAACTGCTCAGGTGACAGATGCTAGGTGGGGGACAGCGGCTCCAGCTGACAGGCTCAGCTGTGCTGAGTATTTCCGTCGGCACAAGATTGTGGAGATCGGGAGAACAGCAGCAGGCCGTCTGGCATACAGGCGGTGCCACGTCTGCCGCACAACCAAATGCCGTCCCCCAGCACGAAAAGAGACCTCGTACCAATGTGCAGAATGCAAGGGCCCCCTATGCCCCAAATGCTTCTCAGAGTATCATTCCGAGCGTGAGTACTGAGCAGGTGTGTGGGGAAGTGTAAATAATGTACAGCAATGCACAAATTTGTGTATTTTCATAAATGAGTGAAAAGTGTGATAGTATGAGTGAAGTATAATAGTGCTAAGATGTAAGTCATTTATAAGTTCAGCAAGTGCAAATAAGTGATTTATAGTAAGTGCAATACAGAAATTGATACTGTGTATTGGATATTGGTTTGAAAATTATTGGAAATACTTTGCTATTGCCTACGTGTTACCTGAAAGAAAACCACTTGCCAGCAGGCCACAAAGAAAAATACCTGCTTGGCTGTACCTAAATTATTTCACTCAGTACTCAGGAAGATTGTGCCAAATATGAGCATCAGTGTATCTGTGATGTGACATAGAAGTAATGTTAGTTGTGTGAAACATTTCTATGATTTTCACTATAACTTTGAATAGTACAAAGCAGTCTGATTTACAGTACAAATAATTACCTCATACTCAACAATAATGCGTGAAAGAGCAACAACATTTACTTGTCAAAGTGTAATTATGCATAATGGTGATGTACAGTGCAGTTCTAAGTGTCATAATAAAGGAGAAATATGATTATTTACGGAAAAAGTGATAGTAAAGGAGAAATATGATTATTTATGGAAGAAGTGAGAACAGAAAAACGAGGTAAAGGAGAAATATTCCTTACGGAAGAAGTGAGTACAGAAAAACGACGAGATATTTCCTTTCCCACACACCTACGGGGCATAGAGGCATTATGGAGCGGATGGTAAATCCTTGGGTGAGCCACATGAACCGGGTGATGACTCATTCTCATGGCGGTTAGGAGCAGTGGAAAAAACGAGTGGAATCATCGGCATTCCTTCGAAGGATGCACAGGCAGTGTTACAATCACCACTCCAGGCAGTGCTGCCAATGCTAGCCGGCTGGGCCAAGGCCGCAGCCAGTGGCGCGCGCTTGGAGCAGTGCGCCAAAACATGAAAAACCACTCGTCTTCAACTCATCCTTACTCATCGATGGGACCACCTAGAGACCTCGGGATACCATTATTAGAAAGAGGAAGAGTTGGTAAGTCTTATGAACTTTCATTTGAATCTCTAGCTATTATAGTTTGTCAGATATGAGGTTTGAAATAAGTATTTTTTCCAAAATCTCGGAAATCGCCCGTAGGGAGGCGTGTCCTGCGGCTGGGAACCCCCCGGCGGCTAAGGGTTAAGGGACATTCTTTGACCCATAACTACAGTGACATTGTTTTCTACCAATTTTTTCAAGTCTTTGACTGTAACCACGGCATCACAGTAATATGTGGAATTCCATGGAAGTACGGCCAACCATCCAAAAATTGTAAAATGGATCTGCAGTTTTCAAAAAGTCCCGTGGCCTAGATCACATGTTTTTGCCCGGGGGGGGGGGAAGCAAATGAGGCGTTTAGTCAGGTAATGACGAACGTGGCAAATCATTGTTTTGAGATAAACAATGTAATAATTTGTTTCATTGTAGCTAATTAGAACCAGGAGCCTTATTTCAATAAACAATGTCTTAAAAAATAAAGCAGGTAAAATACTTAAAGACACATAAGAATGAAATACAGAATATATATCAGGTTATAATGCTGTTCAGTTATTAATTCCATACCATTGTACCTTTATGGAAGAAAGAAAAAAAAAAAACTAATTTGAAAATAACCAAAAATATGAAAAGGACAATCACCAACCCATGTACAGTAGTGGTGCATGTATTTAAGTGCTGTGGGGGGTGTGAGGATAACAGTAGTCTAGTGTATTCTTGGTCTACTGCCTTCCGTTCATCACTAACTTGTTTCAGATTAGGGCCAGTGCCTTACTTGTCAGAATCCACTGATCCAGCTACAGTCACTTTGTCGAGTACAGAACAAACTCTACACTCTTCAAAACCCTGAACGCTGAAGAATGATGATCGACAGACATCGTAAGTCACACTGCCATGCCGGTACTTAACACAATAACTAATTGTACATGACTTGCCTGTTTTATGACCCTTGACTTGAGGCTGCTTCATAGCAACACTTTTCACATGACAGGCAAAGTAACTGGTATGTCTGTTATAATCACTCATTGCCTAAAAAGCTGTAGCCTAAATAGATCACTTACTTTATTCATTGCCCAAGTTGTTGAAGCAGCTGAGCCACATTTCCAAGAAGGACCAATTTTCCTAGCTGGCTATTCCTTTTTTGTTTTTGCTTGGCAACTGCATGGTTCCAAAGAGATGGATTACGTTTTCACTTCTGTGTATGCTCAGGGACCTCCTGGTCGTTATCAGTATGTTAGTCACTCATGTTGCAATGTAACTCACTGTAAATCTGAGGTGAAAATAATGTAATAATCCAAAAGCACATCTGTGTGGCTTACATTGTAAACAGAACTGGGAAAGGCAGGATCTGGCCACACCCACCAGCCGACACACGCACAAAACACGGGCACTGATTGGCTGTGAGTGTGACATCATCATGAGACCCACTGCTCATTGGCAGCCTGGAGGAGTGCTCGCTGGCATGTTCATCTTTCTTCCACTACACCTTTCCTCGGGAAAGACACAGGCCACGTGTACCAACCTGCAGCATGCTGGGATGAGAATCCACTCTGTTGTATAGGACTTTTGACCAGTGCTCGCTGGCATGTTCATCTTTCTTCCACTACACCTTTCCTCGGGAAAGACACAGGCCACATGTACCAACCTGCAGCATGCTGGGACGAGAATCCACTCTGTTGTATAGGACTTTTGACCATGTTTTAAAGACGAACATGCTGTGATAACATTTCTGCCGGATAGAAAAGTGGCAGACGAGTGTGTTGCAACCTAAATCTTAGTTTTAGATGTTCGGCACGTTTGTCGTTATTTGACTAAATGCCTCAAATACAGTTTGGTCTTGCTATGCAGTAGGGTTGTGTCAAGTGAAAACCTGTTGAATAATGATTTGTTGTATATTGTGGTTGATATAACATAGGTTCAGTGGGGTTAGGGAGGATGCCCTCAACTGCAAAGCCTAAAATGCCCCCAAAACCTCTGTCACAAACCTGTAGTGGTGCACTGTTTGAGAGTAGCTCTACATTGAGTGGCAAGCCAAATGATTTCCTGTAAACCAGGAAATATCTGATACACTGGCTGTTAGCCTTTTAACCAACCAACATGTTCCTTATGTGCCAGCAAGTGAGTTGGCGGAGGGTTAGTGCCCCTCCCTTGAAAACAATCTATCTATCTATTTATTGCCAGACGCCCTAATCCTGCATGGGGTGGCCACAAACAAGTCGCCTCCATGTCGCCCTGTCCCTTGCCATTTCACTGCCGTGCTCCCAGCTCACACATCCCTCTCTCATATACGTCTCCATTCCATCCCTCCATCTCATCCTTGGCCTCCTTCTCCATCTCCCCCCATCTACCTCACTCACATACACTCTCCTCGTCAGTCTCTCACTCTCCATCCTCTCCTCATGGCCAAACCACCTCAGTGTGTTTCTCCTAACGCTTCCTATCACATCCACATCCACACCACAATGCTTCTTCACATCCTCATTTTGTTAGTCTGTCTCTCCATGTGACTGCACATGCTCCTCCCATATAACTCATTTCCACTGCTGTCACTCATGACTTGTGTCCCTCCAACAAGGTCCAAGCTTCACTTCCATACATTAGAGTTGGTATCACAATACTGTCATGTAGTAACTTTTCACTTCCATGCTCACTTTCCTGTTTCTTATCACTGCTTTCAAGGAACCAACAACCTTTCTTCCTTGTTGTACCCTTTCAAGCACTTCACCCTCCAAACTTCCATCCTTACTCATCACACTACCCAAGTACTTAAATGCACTCATATTTTCCATTTCTTCCTCATCCAACGTCACTGTACATTCACTGACTTTACTTCTCTTGAAGACCATAATTTTACTCTGCCCTACATTCACCTTTAGATTCCGTTTCTTACCCGCTCTCCCAAACTCATCCACCAAGCTTGCAGCTCCCCTTCGTCTTCATTTAACAAGACAGTATCATCTGCAAACAACAGCACAGGGAGTTTCCAAACACTGCCCTCTCTCATTAGGGCCATTCCAGCATTCACCGCCCTACCTTGTATCTCTTTTATTACCCCATCCATGTACATATTGAACAGCCATGGAGACATGACACATCCCTGTTTTAGTCCAACATTCAGATAGAAAAATTCACTCAGTTTATCCACAAGCACTGCAGCCTTAGCATCCTCATACATACTCTTCACAGCATTCAACAACTTCCCATTTACTCCATATATTCTTAACCTGTCACGTCCCGGGCTATTTCGCACCTCCGACATCCCCCAATCCCGAGGTATTTTCGAAAATTTTTTTTTTGGCTAAAACCTCCGCTTTTGGTGAGAAACATTGAAATTTCATAGAGAAATCGCTTACCTGAGGTTTAAAATACTCGATTCAGATAGCAGTACCTCCTTACCTGACTGGGTTTTCTAACAGGCTGGCACCAAAGAAAACGAGTTCTATGGGAGGGTAACTATTTCACACCACTCATAAACAGTATTTATTTATTGGTACGAATTTATATCTAGCACGAGAGTACAATAATCACTCTAATATCTGGACGCCCAATAACCGAACATCCCCACTACCCTGACATAATCATCCTGGGATCCAACATTCCCAAAATGGTCCGAAAACCGAAAGAAATAAAAAAATAAAAAGATTTTTTCCCGTCCGTAATTTGAACTTACCGCGCGCGCCGCGGGAGAGCATTGTTTTGGTGCGTCATTCCTCCGACATCCGATAGAGCGCCGCTGCATCCTCCCCACTTCCCGCCTGTCTCTCACCGCGAGTGCATGCTCGTCGTAATGGCTGCCCACGTGATTGCTTTTGTGGTGGTGCCCTACCTGCTGCAGGGCCTCCTCCTGCTCTCGGGCCTCCTCTTAGTGTGTGTGATGATGGCCCCGCCACCTGAGAAAAGGAAGAGAGTGGTGTTGACTTTGGAGAAGAAGAGGGAGATATTGGAGAAAGTGGATGCGGGGTGGTCTTCGTCCCGCATTCTTCACGAGTTTAACCTGGCCCGGTCTACTTTGTTCGATATCAAGAGGTCCCGAGACAAACTCATGCAGTACACGGCTGACTTCTCGTCGAGAAGCAAATGCAACGTGGAAAGGAAGGTTATGTTTACCCCCAAGTTTGCAGAAATCGACCGATCCACGTTGATTTGGTATCGACATCAACGTGCTGCTGGTGTGATGGTACGTGGAACGAACCTGAAGGCTGCTGCTGAGAAGTTCACCAGGCTTCACGCCCTAGACTTCAAGGCATCCGAGGGTTGGCTCTTCGTGTTCAAGTTGCGGCATGGCCTTAACAATCGTAAAGCACATGGCGAAGCATTGGACGCTAACGAGGATGGAGTTGACAAGTTTCGGCACAAGGTGAAAGGCTTGATCGACAGAGAGGGCCTAACTCTAGGTCAGGTCTACAACGCTGACGAAACTGGCCTATTCTATTGCTCGCTGCCAACGAACACTCTAGCCGAGGAGACGGAGAAGCGTGTACCTGGCCGCAAGCTTTCCAAGGAACGGATATCTGCTTTGTGTTGTGCCAGTGCTAACGGCATGCACCGGCTTAAGCCAGTTGTTGTTGGCTGCGCAAAGCAGCCTCAGTGCCTTCGTGGGGTGATGGATGTCCTTCCTGTCGTCTGGTACCATTCTTTGAAGGCATGGTTCACAGCTGTGATCTTCAAAGACTGGTTTCACCGTCACTTCGTCAAGGAGGTCATCCATTACCAGACGAAGACACTGGGAATCCCGCACAACCAGGTAAAGGCCCTCCTACTCAACAATGCACCTGCCCACCCGTGCGACAAGGACTTGGTTGCTGAAAATGGCCGTATTAGGTGCATGTTTCTGCCACCTAATACGACTGCTCTCATCCAACCAATGGACCAAGGAGTGATCGTGGCAACAAAGCGCCTATACCGTCGGAAGTTCCTGGATGAGGTGATGGTTGTTCTCGAGGACGAGCGCAGGGAGGGACGGGACACACGAGGCAAGTGGACTTTGGAAAACCTTCGCCGCTACAACATCAAGTCTGCGCTGTGCAACTGGGCTAGTGCATGGAAGGAAGTCCCTGTGAAAACTCTGGAAAATGGTTGGTCTCGTCTGCTTCTCGGAACGGATGTGGAGTACGATTTTCTGGGGTTTGACGTGGATGACTTCCATGCACGGCTACGTACGCATGGCGACGATGTAGATGTGGACGATGTTCGTGAGTGGTTGGATGACGACGAGGGCGATCCTGGGTATCAGACGTCTGATATCGAGATCGCGTCTTCGGTTGCAGGTGTCAGTACCGAACTTGAAGATTCCGATGCTGAAGGCGACGATGATGCGGACTCCTCTCAGCAGGACACTACTCCAGCCATCCCCAAGCTGAGCGCATCCTGGGAACATTTAGAGTTCGTCCTAGACTATCTGGAACACCCGGACTGTGACAGGGAGATGGGGCCCTTGGGACTCGTGGAGGAAGTGCGTGCTTTCAGGCAGCGCATCATCAATCGTCAGAATCGTCGGTCATTGCGTCAATCAACCATTGACAGTTTTTTCAGGCCCATGACCACCGTTGTGCCCAGCCCTGGCTCCACTCCGGTGCCTCCCCAAGACAGGCCCTCATGCTCCGAGCCACAGTCCAGCACATCAGCCATGGTGGAGTCACCGCTCGACGTGAGTTTGCGGCTGTCTTCAGAGTCCTCTGCAGTGGGTACGCCATTACCACGACCCAGCGATGCACCCCTAGGTCGCCTGCCAGTGATACTCTCGGACTCTGACAGTGAATAAACAGCAAGAACTTCTCCACTAGACCACACGGGAATTTTGAGTGTTGTGCAGTGAAAAAAAAGTGTGTTGTGTTAAGGATTTAAAGTTGTGAGAGAAAAGACTCTAGAAAAAAAAATGTAACGTAAATAGACTTGTTTGTTTTGGCTTTGGAAAATGAAAAGAATGGGAAAAGTTAAAGTGCAACACTTAGTAAGTTACAATGGAGCATTATTTAGACAAAAGTGCACACTGTGAAGAGAACGGACTTCTGTGTGTTATTGACTAAGTTCAGTGCAAGACTTCAGGAACAGTGTACTGCAAGTGCTTCAGGAAATCGTTCTTACTGTCAGAGTCCGAGAGGAGGCGGTTATTCATCGCGATGGCCAGGGACTTGCTGTAAGTAGCCAGAATGTTTCATACTGTACTTTTTTCCATACTGTACTTACCTCATTTCACTCTTTAATGTCCTTTATTGGTGTGAATAGGGTGTTAGTAGCTATGCATTTTGCAGTAGGAATGTGTTTTTCTGAGTTAGGCTAGGTTAGGGTCCATAAGTACCAGAATGTTTATTAATGTATGAACATACTTCTAAACCCTCATTTTATGCTTCTTTTGCATTTATTTCAGTCATTTATGTGCCTTATTGGTGTGATTTGGGTCTTAACTAGGTGCTATGCATGTCCAGAGGGAGTTGTATAGGTGTTTCTCTGAGTTAGGGTCCATAAGTACAAGTCCATAAGCTGGGGCCCAATATCCGGACAAAACCAATAACCGGACCTACCTATGGCTCTATTACGTCGGATATTGGAGTGATTACTGTATATTGGTTTTCAAACAGTAATATAGGCATTATAAGCATTGTTTCACTCACTAACTCATCACCATACCTGACCTTCTTTTGCCACATTACCTGATCATCATTTCTGACTGTTTCTTCCTCTAATGCTATGTAAACTTTGTCCTCCACATTGTCATTGATTGGGGAATCACTCTGGCCCTGAATGTCTTTATTGGCCAGGTCACTGGTAACAGGTGAATTGCCGAGACAGTGGCGTCGGGGGGGGGGGTTGGAGGTTATGCGGTGTAAGGCATTGTCCCTGCTTGGCATCTTGTAGAGGAAGGTGTCGCGTGTATACGTACGAAAAGTCACGCGTGAAAATTGAAAATTGTGCAAATTAGGGACCTTGCAATTGCATGACGTACCAGTACGTCGTCGGGACTGGCAAATGCAAAATGTTGCAACGTACCCATACGTCGACGGGACGGGGCGGGTTAATATTTTCCATATTCCTTGTCTGTTCACTCTGTCATATGCTTTCTCCAAATCCATGAAGGCATACAACATTTTTTTCTCTAGGAAGTTTTCCATGAAAGACCTAAGGGTGAATATCTAATCTACACAACCTCTTCCCTTCCTAAAACCTCCCTGTTCTTCTCCAACTAATTCCTCTATTATTTCCTATCTTTGTCAATAAGTATTCTACCATATATTTTTCTTATTGCACTCAGAAAACAAATGCCCCTTTGATTACTACACACTTCTTTTTCCCTTTGTACATACTGTATATATGTTTGTTATATACACCTGCAGGAGATACTGAAGACCAACTTTTAAAAATGTTTCAAGCAGGGGAAAGAATGCTGGACTTTGTGTCCAGTCAGAAGCAGCCTACTTGATGGCGACTAGTGTCCTGGCTCATCGAGTTAGCTGTTTATTTTTTAGAGCCTACAGTCGGATACTTTCAGAACAGACCACGTATAACCAACCCACCCGTTCCCTACCTGTCAGCAAGTGGGTTGATGGACTGTTATTGCCACTTCCCGTATAGTCCAGCTGCTAAGGCCTCAGGTCAATCGTTCACTTTTTCAGGAAGGCACCAAATTTTGCACAGGTGTAGAATGGACCCATATGATCATTTTTCGAGATGGACCCCCCAAATTTGGGCCCCTTGGTGACTGCCATCATGGATTTCAAAATGGTTGCTTAGCAACCCCATTTTCTTCAATAACTCCAATATGATAAATAGAAGCAAAATTCCAATGGCTACGCCATGTTTTCAGGGTCTGGCAATCCAGTGGGATCATTGCTGGACCTGGCAGAGGTTGTTCATCTGAAGTCCAGTATGGCTGCCGGCTGAAATTGGTCTTTCGTTATAATGCAAGGCTATAAAAGATAGACGGAAAATTTCAAAGGCAAACGCTTCCTTTTCATTGGAATCATTTTCATGATCATCTGGTGTAGGCCATCTTGAAGTCCAAGATGGTGGCCCAGTTCTGTGGAGTTTATACTCAAACACACCACTTGTATTTTCTAGGGTTAGAGATCTATCGTGTAGCACAACCATTGCCAGGACTGTTTCAGGTCTGTTTCTACTGGATTTTCAAATACCCTAAACATACATTTTTAGTAAGTTGATTTTGTCAGTTGCTGTCTCCCATATTGAAAAGAAGGTACTGCCATGAAGCCATATCACATTTTCAGTTATCTTATAGTCCTTTCAGTATATGCTGAGCGTTTGGGTGTTGGCCTTTCCCCCACGCGCTTTACTGCCAAGTCAGGCCCAACACACATCACTCTGTGTTATGATTATGTCAGCCATTTACTACTTCTAAATTAATTTGTATATATTTACTTCTCCAATATCAGTTGATGTAGTGCTCCTCTCGGGTCTCTGTCCTTTCCTCTCTTCCATCCTTCTTTCCTTCCATCCTCTTCTGTCTTTCTCTCCTTCATTCTTTCCTTGTCCTTCAGCCTACAGGTGACTTTACACTCCTTCTGTCTTTCTTTCTTCCATTCTTTCCTTTTCCTTCTGCCTGTGGGTGACTCTACACTGAGTGACAAGACAAATGGTTTCCTGTACACCAGGAAACTATTTATTATGCTGGGTGGTAACCATATAACCAAATTATGGTGCCTGGTGGTTTAGTGGGTAATTCTTGCGCTCCAGTCAGATTGAGCCGGTGAAGGTTTATATCCAAGGGGTGGTTGGGGTTGATTGCTCATGTAATGCCACTCAGGGGTGAGTGAGGCTGATCACTCTCATCGTAAATGTAGAGACCAACTGCCTAGCCCCGGGCTCCTACGCTCCTCATGGGGCAGTGAAGGATTGGATGATGGATGGATGGATGGATAAGGCTATATAGTGTTATGAATGTTTTTTTTTTTATAATAGCAATAATTTTATATAAATACAACAATACTTGGCAGCGTTCCTGTCCGACGTTGCTTTCCTCCGAGCATGGGGACAAGTGACAGTCAGGGATGACCATGCTAATCCAAAGGTCAGGTCACTTACTCT
>NC_136965.1:16123465-16149692 GCF_032717465.1 Coenobita brevimanus | reverse complement strand
GTGAAGTGCTTGAAAGGGTACAGCAGGGAAGAAAGGTTGCTGGTTTCTTAAAAGCAGTGATAAGAAACAGGGAAGTGAGCATGGAAGTAAAAAGTTACTACATGACAGTATTGTGATACCAACTCTAACGTACGGAAGTGAAGCTTGGACATTGTTGGAAGGACACAAGTCAAGAGTGAGAGCAGTGGAAATGAGTTATTTAAGAGGAGCCTGTGGAGTCACGTGGAGAGACAGGCTGACGAATGAGGATATAAAAGGAGCGTTGTGGTGTGGATGTGGATGTGATAGGAAGCGTTGTGAGGAACACACTGAGGTGGTTTGGCCATGTGGAGAGGATGGAGGGTGAAAGATTGACGAAGAGAGTGTATGTGAGTGAGGTGGAGGGTGGAAGAGGGAGGGGGAGACCGAGGATGAGATGGAGGGATGGGGTGGAGAGGTATATGAGAGAGGGGGGTGTGAGTTGGGAGCAGGGCAGTGAAATGGCGGGGGACAGGGCGACTTGGAGGCGATTTGTTTGTGGCCACCCCAAACGGGATTGAGGCGTCTGGCAATAGATAGATAGATAGATGTCCAGTGAAATGAACTGTTTACCCATTCAGTCACCAATCAAGCCCACGGAATCCTGGGGTCACCTCAAATGTAAACCATCCACACGTAGCTTCATAATTACTTATTATACTCTTTTTACCCGAACTTGGCCCGGATATTCATCCTTTTACAGCGTAATTCGCGTAGCTCAGTGGCAAAAAAAGACAGTGCTATGGCTCTACATCCTTTCCATGGCACCTCTGCATGACTAACATCATTTTTTAGTATTAATCTGTTCTTACAAACCTGCATTCAGGATGAAGTGATGGCAGTATTAGGCTAAGTTAGAGTAAAAGAAGTATAGACAGGATTTTTTCCAACGAGTATTAAGGTAAAAAAATAATAAGATGGCACACCCCTGTAATGCACTCCTTCATGCAAAAGTCATGCAACCAGCCCGACCCCTCACTTCCCAAGCCTCGTCAGACTACATATAGTTCCTCTCCTTCTCACGCTCAAGATGGTATGGACATGTGGATAGAATGGAGGATGACAGTTGGGTGCGGAAGGTGAGAAGTGTGAATGCTAGGGATAGCGTTGCAAGAGTCAGACAGAAAAAGATCTGGGATGAGGTCAAAGAGTGTGCCTTAAGGGATGAGGGACTGAATAGGGAGGTTGCCAGAGATGGAGCAGGGTGGAAAGCCGCCATTAGGTGACTAAGGCCGATGCAGGCAAGCACGGTGGGGCCTTTATAAAAGATATGATACAATCTGTCCACTTTCTTCTTGGTCTATCACACCTCCCACCACTTCCAGTTTCACTTATATATCACTCGTTTCATTACCCTTTTTATAACCAAATTGACAAGTAAAACGACTTCATATCCTATCCACTCTGCTCTTCACACACGTTTCTTAACCCCTACACCACGGGCATGTTTACCGATGTTTTGCGTGTGCTGCGGGGTTATTCAGGCTCCGACAGACTCTCAAAAAATATTTGCCAAAAATCAGTTATTAGTCCTAGAATATTAAAATTATATATGCTTATGGCACATACCTTCAGCTTTCTCCTGGAATGTTTGTTGAGCCTTCGTCAGTTACCGTAGGACTTGTGGAGACCTCTGAAGTTGGGTAGCGAAGTCTCCACTTTACACTTCCCGACAACCCGTAATATGATTACCACAGCCAGATATTAACACTATAAACACTACTCTATGATTTTCAAGTAGTTTGGGATCCATACTCCAAAAAAAAAAACACTGTGAAAGCAATGAAAATTATGAGCGTGTCTGACCGCCACACTTGCGCTAGTTCGCTCTTGGTACTCTGTCATTTATTATTCATAAAACCCCTCACACTTTATATTTCTATTACTATATAACACTTATATATATCTACAGTCTTTATCCATAAGTTTCCTTCAGTAGTATTAGTTTATTGTCACTGTAGGGATTCAATTTCTTTCAGTAAAATACGTAGCATTCACTTTCTCGTCCTGTATACTAGCATTGAGAGTGAATGTCACTTTCATCTTCACTCTCATAACTCATAGTATTTAGACATGCAAGAGTGAAACTTTCACTTTCATTACTCCTAGGGTATATACTCGTATTCTTATAATACTACTCATTTACATTTCTATTTACGTTCTCTATTTTATTTACGTTATTTACATTTCTACTTTATTTACACTGTGTTATGCACTGTCACTTGAAGTAACTTATAAAACTATTTTCCATTGTTCACGTATATTTACATTCATTACTTTCACTTGCTGTTTACACATTATTTACACATTATTTACAATTCCACTTGCACTGTTTTACTCAATAGAAAGATCGTAGTCACTCTTTTATCAATTGTCAGCCCTTTACCTCTTTCCACACGAGGTTTAGTAGGGGGTAAAGGTCACAGGGCCCTTTGCATGGGGGTGAAAAAGGCCCTGAAGTCAGCAAGAGGAACAGACGCGTACCTCCTCTTCGGAAGATGAGAGAGAACTGATAAGGGAGGGCCGGCCCGGGTAGAGGCCTACTTAGGGGATATTCAGTACTACCAACGTAGCTCTTGAAACAGCTATGTATTTCACTGAAATGATTGGCAGGAAATCTAGACAATACATTATAAATTAGGTAGTTCCAGATGAATGTCAATATCACTTAGGCTTCTCCCTTCCCTCCTTATATGTATATTTATTATGAAAATAGATTATATGGCATATTTCAAGGGGAAAAAAACAGCGAAAATTAGCGAACGAGTGCACGTGAGGTGTTGCCAGGTGATAATTAGCCAATTCCAGGTGTATGGCACTCTCACTTACCTTATTTCTTTCTTGTATATATTATTTGGTATAAGAATAGGGCATAGGGCTTATTTCAATGGATGAAATCAGTGAAAAATTCCAGGGAAGATTTACTTAGCGTAGCACGGCCGGGCAGGCGAGAGGATAGGGTAATGGAGGGGGGGTAGGGAGGGGAGTCAAGAACGGGGAGAATTGGCTAAATTGTCAACAATGGATGGGAGTACAGATGAGATTAGGAGTGCTGACTAATGTTGGACATTGGCAATACTGATAGATGATACAAGCCCCCACTTGGAAGCCCGGGTGAATTCAAAATAACACAGAATTACAAAAGCGACTCCCCGTGGTATGATCCCTTGCTCCCAAGCGTCACGAAAGTGACGCCCCGTGGTTAAGGGGTTAAGAACCCCATCTCTAACACTCTAACCTTTGACTTTTTGTTTTCATGACACAAAAATCACCAATCCAGATGTTAATGTGGGTGCTATAACTCCATGTAAACCCTCTTGCAGATGCCACACTAAGACATCTTTTTTTTCTTATCAAGGTCTTCATAGCACCAACAAGACCTCTTTTTTTTTTTTTTGGCATCAATCACTATAAACCAGCCAGTCTACCTCATCAACTATAAGGGAGCGGATGTTTATTGCCGAGTTTTCACGATTCAGTTGCAACTTGAATGCCCTGACTGGCGCTGACTGTTTCCTCTCACTAAATTTGCCTACTCAGGAAGGGAATGGTGAGAAGACCGTTTTATGTGTACACATCCGGGAATTCCTTAACTCAGCTTAACATGATGGCAGTGGTGTAAACAGAAGCTCATTTATCCCTCTCCGAATGAAATTAGGAGAGACGGAGATCAACTAGACTCCGAGAATGTAGCACAGCCCTCTTCCAGTAAAGTACCGATTCTTTTAAAAATAACCCGAATTCCTGATGGTATATCTATGGGTCTACATCTCACACAGCACTGATGCCTTGTCATTTGTCAAGCATTTCACAACAATTTTCATTTCTGCCAATGTCCAGATGCACATTCCTTCTCTTCACACCACTAAACCCAGTGATGGTTACTACCTCTCTCATCTCACAATTCCCAGTCACCAGCCTTTCAAAATGCTCTTTTCATTTGCTCCTTACTTCATTTCCTAACCTAATCTAATCTAAAAATACTGTACTACCATGCTTGCTCTTAAGGAACCCCCATACTGCGGATCGGCATGGTACAAGTGATATTCTTTATGTACTGGAAACTAAACCAAGTGCCAAAACCAGATAACTACTTCCCTGGGATTTAAGAAACCATTTGATTTGTCAGGTAGTATAGCATCCTTTCCAGTAGCGCTACATCAAGTGAGTGGATGGTGGGAAACACGTCATCATACTGAAGGGCTAAGGCCAATATGATTTTTTGATACACTTTTAGCAAATTTTTTTTTTCTAACACTGTCATCAATCACTGAGATTTAATTATCTTGTTGCTCCACAGGGAGCATCTCCACCGCGGGAATGGCACTTTCTTTTCCACTGGCTGGGGTGCTGGTTGCTAGGCTTGGTCGCCGTCTGTCACTCCTCACCGCCTGCTTGCCTTTCGTCCTTGCTTGGCTGCTACTTGCCTTTGCCATCAGGCCGGAGATGATCCTTGCTGGCAGGTCAGTGGCCCCAGAAGTGAGTCTATGCCCGGCGTACTCTAACTTGGCCTAAAATTGCCATCCTTCCATCTTCAATGCTGAGTTGTAGCAAGGAGTTAGCTGTAGAATATAATGCAAGCCATGAAGAAATGTGGAAAGGATGTAGAACAATGGCATTGTTATTACTCCCACTGAACTCTGCAAAGGAAGATGCTTAAGGATGAAAGTCTGAGCCAAGTTAGAGTAAAAATATAATAGTCACGATGAAATGTTACGAAGAGGATGCAGAGCCACAGTACCGTCATTGTCTGCCACTGAAC
This sequence comes from Coenobita brevimanus, assembly GCF_032717465.1. NCBI lineage: Eukaryota > Metazoa > Arthropoda > Malacostraca > Decapoda > Coenobitidae > Coenobita > Coenobita brevimanus. The sequence goes on along the minus strand of NC_136965.1, from coordinate 16,144,912 downwards.
TACGTGAAGTAAGCTACAAAAAGATGAAAATCTGAGCCAGCTAAGGTAATAGGGATATTGCTATGAAACCACTGAACACATTATTCCCCTTCCGCACCACAACACACTCGGCTTGTATTCTCCGAGGTTAAGGAAGCTCCCCCACACCTCTTCGTAAGTGATTTATTTTGCTTTTTACTCCTTCCTATCCTCTTCTGGGTCATTTAAAACATTCAAATATCACCATACTCAGCATAAATGCCATATAAACTGATAACAGCTAGCGGTATCCAGCAATAAATCGCTAAGGAGGAGATTCTAGGGAGCTTCCTTAACCAACGAGAATAGGGAGCTTGGTTATCACAATACACTCACTCTTGCAATTCGCAGGCAAACCTTCAGCATAACTTCAGTGACAGATCTCTGGGAATATCCTGTTGAAGTGGCCAGTTTTCTTAAGTTCACCAGCTTCCTTGCAGGTCCTGTGCAACTCAGTTTATGGTTCCAAAAAATGGAGGAGGAGGAAGAGGAAATGACAAAGAATAAAAGGAGGAGGGGGAGGAGGAGGAGGAAGGGGAGAAGAAGAAGAAGAAAAAGGAAGAAGCAAGAAAAGGAGAATAATAAAAGGAAAACGCAGAAGAAGAAGAGAAAAGAAGAAGAAGAAAAAGGAGAAGAAGAAGAAAAGAAGAAGAAGAAGGAGAAAGACCCTCCCTTTCCAACTCCAGATCCTTGTATTGTGATTAACTCTTTGGTGTTTATGGGTCCAGTGCACATTTCAACCACTTGTTACCATTTGCTGCAGGCTGCGTCTGTGCACATTTCAACCGCTCCTTATCATTCGACTCCGGTTGTGTCGAACGAAACGGCACCCGTTTCTTTGGTTATGGAATGATGTCTGGGCAAGAACAAAGCACTACGTGCGTCCCTGTGTACCCCTTTGCCCCGCTCAACCCACTCTGCACCCAGCGTCGCCCCACTGCCCCGGTCAGTGCGTTACGAGCCTTGTTCAGGCATAAGCTAATTTCCTTTCGCGTTCCGTAAAATCGGTCCTAATTGACCTACAGTAATTCTTTATACACCAAAATGTAGCCAAATAAATTCCCCATAACTATCTCTCAGTAACATTTACAATAAAAAATTATATTTCTATGAGAAAAAACTGAAAAAATGAAAAAACTAATTTAAGGCATAATTTACGTTCAGCTGATCATTTTTACAACAGCACAAGCAAGTACATTTATTCAGCATTACTGAGAAAAAAATTACGATTTTCGAAGCATCAATAAGGGTGTGACGATAAAATGTTTATGAACTATCGAGGGCACAGGAATAGCACGGTGACAAGTGGGGGTCTCTCAGTGTGTGGTCTTGGGCGCCGAGGCCCGCCTCCCGAGTACTCGCTCGTGGTAGGACGCAGCTGGCATCAAACGGTAACGAGAGGGTTAAAACCGAAGGTCTAAAAAAAAAAAAAAAAAAAAAAAAAAGGCATGAAACTTGCCACCTAGCTGGAAGGAATGAGGAAGACAAGGGGGACGGAGACAATGATGATGTGAATTTCAGAGGTAAAGAGAAGGCTTCAGAACTTTTGGCAGGAACACGCCAAAGAAACACACCAAATCCACAGGACAGGAAATTCCACAAAATTAGCCTGTTTATGTTTCACTGTTTAGTGTTAAGCTGTTATGCCGGTTTTCCCCAGGTTACTGTGGAAAAGGTTGTGATGCATTTCTTGCAACACAAACCTGCTTTAGCTCTGTATTTTAATGCGGCTTTGGCGACCTTTTGACAATCCTACTCCATCTATGTCATGCACTACATATCAAGATCCTCTTGATTAAGACTGATGGAACTGTCGCCATAAAAACTACATAAATAGTCCACAGGGGAATACCTAGCTGTAATAGACAAAATACTTGGCTAAGAAAGCCATGCTGTGTAGTCCCTATGCCACCTGGAATTCAGCTCTTATAACAAGACCTTCTTGTAACTGGCTGAGAAAATACAAACTCAAATCTATTTGTCTCTTGCAGACTTTCGGTGGGAGTAGGATCGTCCATGCTTATGACTGGTGGAAGGAGCTACATGACTGAAATCGCCAGCACCAACATCCGTGGTCTGGCGCTCGCCTTCTGGGATGTGATGAAAGGCCTTGGGTTCATGATGGTGGCTGGGCTGGGCATGGTACTTCCCTGGTATCACATCAGCTTCGTCAACGTTGGTGTTGTTGCCTTGTTCTGTGCTGGACTCTTGTTTGTCTTCCCGGACAGCCCGAACTACCTTGCCATCCATGGAAAGGAGACTGAAGCTTTGTCAATCCTTCGGCGTCTGAGACCTTCCAGTGTCGATGTGCATGAGGAGCTGAATCATCTGAAAAATCTAAATCAGCGGCAGGATGGCAGTTCAAGATGGGCTGCTCTCCTGACACGTGACGTCATTAAAAGGCAGGTGGTTATATGTGGCCTACACGTCATTGCTACATTTGTAGGCGAGGGCGTGATAAAAGTGAACATGCTGAGAATGATGGTAAGCTCCGGGGTGACGCTGGATGCCAACCTGAGTTTGTTCTTAGTGATGTCAATGTTCCTGTGTGGCAGTCTGGCCATGACTGCACTGGTGGACCAACTGGGCCGCCGTTGGTGCCTCATCATCTCTTTGGTGATGATGCTGCTGGCTTATACTGCGCTGGGGACCATAACATACTTGATTCCACCGAAAGTGCATATGCAGCTTAACACCATCACGCCACAAGCTAACATCTCACACATTGTCTATGGAACCAGTACCAGGCAAGTTGAACTTTATCAGATAAAATCACATCAACCCCCCATTAATACCCGATATTTTCTGTTAATTCACCCAGACACTTGTGTTTTTTTTTTCTCCTTTTCTTTATCTCTTTTCTTTTTACACTAGGTTTTTCTTTAACTTCTTGCTAGCTAGGTCATTGACTTTTTTAATGTTGAGGATAAACTTATCCTGTTTCACCTCTTTTACTTGTCACTTTTTTTGGTTGGCTAAAACTGCTAATCTGAGAGAAACTTGGTATGTTTCTCTGCCTAACATTCCTAATAATCCAACTCATCTACTCATCACTTTCCTCTTTTGAACAATATTCCCTAAATGAGAGAGGCCTTATATATTCATTTCCATAATTTCTCGTCTCTTCTACATACACTTCCCTCTGCTGCTATTATTCCTAAACTGGGAGAGGCTTGGTATTCTTTTCTGCCCACACACCTACCCAGAGAGTGAAGTAGACAGTGGAATGATAGAATTGGCAAAAAGATCATCATTTTTCCACGTAACTGGGGGGGGGGGGAGATGACTATTTTTTCCGCCTAAGTGGGCAAAAAAAGATAATCATATTTCCACATAAACGGCCTGGCACATTCGATAGGAACTGATTTAAGGCTTCTTCTCTTCCTTGCTTTCCTTGACACAGCCTCGAACCCTCTCTCTCTGTGTGGATTATTTTTCCGCCTTAATGGGCAGAAAAAGATTACTATTTTTCCCACCTTGCACACTCAATAGGCACTACTCTAAGCCTCCTTCTCTTCCTTGCTTTCCCTGACACAGCCTCGAGCCCCCTATCTCTGTGTGGCCGTGGGTGGCGCTGGTCTGCTTCATGTTGGTGGCCTTCAGTTGCAGCTTCGGCATCGGTTCAGTGATCTATCTTGTGACCTTCGAATATTTCCCCACCAGCATCAGGGCACAGGTACAGGTGTATTGTTTTGCTCTCTCTCTCTCTCTCTCTCTCTCTCTAGCATCAGGGCACAGATAGGGACTTTTGAGTAGAAGGGGGTGTAGTGTTTAGTTTCGGTGTGTGTGTGTGTGTGTGTGTGTGTGTGTGTGTGTTAATAGAGTTGGAAGGAAAATCAAACAGTTCTTATTTGATGTCAGGCAAATTATATAAAAGGATTGGGAATGAAGTAAAGATAATGCGATTCCATTTTGATAACAAGGGGTCAAAGGTCAAGGTCACATATTCCCAGCACCTCATCCTCAGCGATTTATTGCTGGATATGGCTGGTTAATATTCTTTTGTACGGTATGTATGCACAGTATGGAGACATCAGAAGGATTTATTTAACACAGAAAAGGACAGTAAGGTGTAATAAGCAAAACAAATCGCTTAGGGAAAGGTGTTTGGGAGCTTCCTTAGCCTACCAAAATACGGATGAAAGTTACAGGGCACGGGGTGGTATTTTCGTTGGTTAAGGAAGCTCCCTAACACCTTTTACTAGGCGATTCAGTTTACTTATAACACCTATTCTGTGTTAGGTAAATCCTTCAAGCATCACCATACTGTGCATAAATTACATACGGAAGGATATTAACCAGCCATATCCAAAAATAAGTCGCTAAGGAAGAGGTATTAGGGAGCTTCCTTACCCCACTAGAATACGAGCTAAGTTCACACGTATATGGAATTACATTTTAGGTTCCTCAATGTTATATATATATATATATATATATATATATATATATATATATATATATATATATATATATATATATATAATCTCTTAATTAGCGATTTGTTTTCTTTTTGCTGCTTATATCTTTTAAACATCAACATAAATTGCGTAAATGACACATGAATAGAGTAACGGTGGAAAACCAGAAATAAATCGCTATGGAAGAAGTGTTAGTAACCTTCTTAACCATACCAGAATACCAGCCAATCAGTCGACTTCCCACAGCAAGGATGCATCATTATTGCTTCATTGGTAACACTGAATAATGTGTCCTTTCTTCCTCTTCTTCTTCACTTCCTCCTCGTCCTCCTCCTCTTCCTTTTCTCCTCCTCCTCCTAATACTGATCTTTCTTCTCCTCCTCCTCCTCCTCCTCCTCCTCCTCCTCCTCCTGCCAACAGGCGTCCAGTGCGTGCATCACAGTCAGCACTCTGGTACACTTCCTAAGCATACAACTCTACACAACCATGGTAGACGGCTTCACACTGGCTGGCCTCTTCTTCACCTACGCAACCGTCTGTATGTTCGGAATTTTTTACGTCTGGGCCATCCTTCGTGAGACCGGCAGGCACTACGTGGGATAAATCGCTGGGAGAGAGGTGTTTGGAAACCTGAAACGACGAGAATAGGAGTCGCTCAAGAGGTCCACCTAGCACCTTTTCCTCAGCGATTTGTTTTGGGATACGGGAGTGAATATAAATTTGTATGATATGCTGAGTATGGCAGTATTTGAATGATATACTGACTCGAATTCTCACCACGGAAGACCCCCCTAACACCTCTTCCTAAGCTATTTATTTTGGAGTACGACTAGCTTATAACAATTTGTATGTTATTTTATGTTCAGTGTGGCGATGTTTGAAGGATTTTTATAACTCAGAATTGGACAGTAAGGTGTAATAAGAAAAATAAATCTCTTAGGAAAAGACGTTAGGAGTTAACCGACGAGAATACGGACCCTTGTCCGGTATTCTTGTCGCTTGAGGACACTCGCTAACACCTCTTCCTCACCGATTTACTTTTGGATAGTAATTAATATCAATTTGTATATTATTTATTGTGAGTATGAGGGTATTTGAATGAGTTAATGGACAAAGACGAGCGTGTGAAGGAGCGTTGTGGTGTGGATGTGGATGTGGTAGGAAGCGTTGGGAGAAACACACTGACGCGGTTTGGCCGTGTGGAGAGGATGGGGAGTGAGAGACTGACGAGGAGGGTGTATGTGAGTGAGGTGGAGGGGGAGGAGAGGGAGGGGGAGGAGAAGGATGAGATGGAGGGCTGGAGTGGAGAGGTATATGAGAGAGGGCGGTGTGAGTTGGGAGCAGGGCAGTGAAATGGCGGGGGACAGGGCGACATGGAGGCGATTTCTTTGTGGCCATCCCTTACGAGATAGAGGCGTCTGGCAATAGATAGATAGATAGACGAGGACAGTAAGGAGCAATAAGTAAAATAAATCGCTTAGGAAGAGGTGTTATGGACTCTCCTTATCCGACGAGAATGCTGGCCTTCACTGTGGATCCTTTTTGATACAGGAGGTGTCAAAAAGTTTTATAATTCTATCCACTTATCAAGTCGCATTTAGATCAGAAGGAATAATTCTCTGAGTGGAGATTTTTATATCCTGCTGTGGGCAATGAAATTCTCAATATAAAATCTAAGTATAATTTCTATGTGCAAATTCCGAGCATATATTGTGAGTATAAAATCTTAGAATAAATTCTCAGCATAAATCCTTTGTATAAATTCTCAGTATAAAATCTCGGTATATATTCTGAGTATAAATTATGAGTGTAAATTCTGAGTAAAAGTTCTAAGTAAAAACTGAGCATAAATTCAGAGTTTAGATTCTAAGTATAAATTCTGAGTGCAAATCCTAAGTATAAGTTTATGTACAACTTCTAAGTATAAATTCTGATTATAAATTCAGATTATAAATTCTAAGCATAAATCTAAGTATAAATCTGAGTATTAATTCTAAGTATGAATTCTGAGGATAAATACTGAGTATAAATTTTGAGCATAAATTCTGAGTATGTATTCTAAATATAAAATCTGAAGACAATACGTCGATATTTATAATTCTCATGAAAATTCTTGGCCACACCAATGACAGTTCTGGTTTAGAAAGTTTGAGTTAAGAATTTAGAACTTTGTATAACGTTTTTATTTTTTTATTTTTTTTTTAAGTTGCTGCTCACCATTTTTGCTTGTCTGGTTCTTATTTGTTAATAATATTTGTCTCAGTATTTAATTTTGAATGCTTCAGAAATATAGTCTTTAGGTGACATAAAGTATATCCATAAAATGAATAATAAACAAAAAAATAAATGTGATATGGAATAAGGATTCCGGGGACTTCAATGGTGAATGAATGAGCGTGTGGTCCATTACCCTGGCATGCTGTTGACTGTACTCTTTTTCACCTTAACTTGGTCCAGGTTTTCGTTCTTTAGCAGCATACTTCACGTAGCTCAGTGACAGAAAAAGACAATGCCATGGCTCTACATCCTTTCCATAGAACTTCTTCGTGACTAGCACCGTCTTCAGGTGTTAATCTATTGCTACTACTAAGCATTCAAGATGGAGAGATGGATATTTTAGGCCAAGTTAGAGTAAAAAGAGTGCGGTTCTTGTATCATGTTTTTCTCACCCCTTGCTTTCTGAACCCTGCTCACCCATTCTTTAGGACGGAAAAAGAGGATTGAATGATCAAGTTTGTTATATATATATATATATATATATATATATATATATATATATATATATATATATATATATATATATATATATATTTACAGTAATCCCTCCACTATCCAATGCAATAGAGCCTAAAGCATGTCCAGAAAGTGATCCCGTCCGGAAAGTGGGCCCCAGCCTCCTGAACTTGTACTTATGGACCCTAACCTACCCTGACTCACAAAAACACCTAAACAACTTCCTCTGGACATACATAGCACCTATTTAAGACCCAATTCACACCAATAAGGGACATAAAAGACTGAAATAAGTGGAAAAGAACCAGAGAATGAGGTTTTAGAGGTGAGTTTATATAATATTAAACATTCTGGGTACTTACAACAAGGCCCTGGCTCCTGGACTGGTTACTTATAGACCCTAACCTAGCCTAACTCAGAAAAACACCTCCTTACTGCACATGCATAGCACCTAAGACCCTATTCACACCAATAAGGAACATGAAAGAGTGACATAAGGTTTTAGAGGTAAGTATGGAAACTACAGTACAATATGACACATTCTGAGTGCTTACAACAAGTCCCTGGCCATGTCGATGAATAGCCCGTCTCCTCTCAGACTCTGACAGTAAAAAGGAGTACCTGAAGCACCTGCAGTACGCTGTACATGAAGTCTTGCACTGAACTTAGTCATTTGGACTCAGAATTCCATTCTCTTAACACTGTGCACTCTAGTCTTACTTGCGCTCCATTGCACCTTAATGAAATAAGTGTTGCACTCTGCACTTAAGTCTTTGCACTCATAAATCCATTTTCTTTACACACTGTAGTCTAATGTGCGCTCCATTGAACGTCAATAAAATCAGTGTTGCACTCTTCACCTAAGTCTTTGCACTCACAATTCCAGTTTTTTAACACGACGTACGGTTTTCTTCACTGCACAACACTGTAAATTCCCGTGTGGTCTAGTGGAGAGTTCTTGCTGTTTAATCACTGTCAAAGTCTGAGAGCAGCTGATGCAGGTGGCCTAGGGGTGCATTGCTGGGTCGTGGTGATGGACTACTCACTGCTGACGACTCTGAAGGCAGGCGCAAACTCACGTCCAGTGGTGACTCCACCGTGCCTGATGTGCTGGGCTGTGGTTTGCAGGATGGGGGCTTGTTTTGGGGAGGCAATTGTGTGGAGCCAGGGCTGGGCGCAACGGGGGTCACGGGTCTGAAAAAGCTATCAATGGTTGATTGTTGCAAGGAACGACGATTTTGGCGATTAATGATACGCTGCCTGAAAGCGCGCACTTCCTCCATAAGTCCCAAGGGCCCCATCTTCCTGTTGCAGTCCAGGTGCTCCAGGTAGTCGAGAACGAACTCTACTTGTTCCCGGAGTGCACTAAGCTTGGGGATGGCTGAATTAATGTCACTCTGAGAGGAGTCCGCATCATTGTCGCCGTCCTTGTCGGAATCTTCAATCTGGGTACTGACACCTGCAACTGAAGATGCGATCTCGATATCAGACATGGTCTGATACCCAAGATCGCCCTCGTCGTCATCCAACCACTCACGCACTTCGTCCACATCAACATCGTCGCCATGTGCACGTAGACGTGCATGGAAGTCATCCACGTCAAAACCTAGGAAATCGTGCTCCACATTCATTCCGAGAAGCAGACAAGACCAACCATTTTCCAAAGTCTTGACAGGGATTTCCTTCAATGCACTGGCCTAGTTGTAGATTGCAGACTTGATGTTGTGGCAGCGAAGACCAACAGAGAAGAAGTTTTCCAACACGTTCTCAAATCTCTCTCTCTCTCTCTCTCTCTGTTTCAATGGCTGGCTGACTGGCTGTATGTCTGTCTCCTATTATGTGTTTACGTTGCAATTTGTTTGGCTGTCCGTTTGTCTGTCTCCCAGCCATTCACTCGCTCACACTCCTTGTCTCTCTCTCTCTCTCTCTCTCTCTCTCTCTCTCTCTCTCTCCATATAATACGTATCCTACCCTGAGCAGAGACTTGCTAGCTCGTTCCCTTAAGCCCATCAGTCCTCCCGTGACCCACCCACCATGACTTGTCACCACTTCAGCACTAATACTCACCGTCCATATATGATCGGATAATCTATGTAGCTGTTTGTCTGTAAGTGAATAGCTGTTCATGTCTGTCTGTTTGTGTCTAACTCTCTTTTATGTTTGTCTGTCGATCTGTCTATCTTTTTCTATATCAGTCTCATTCTGTGTTTTCCATCTGTCTGTCTGTCTGTCTGTCTCTTATTCTGTGTGTCTGTCACTCTGTCTGTATATCCGTCTGTAGCATTCTCTGTCTGTTTGCCTGTCTGTCTATCTGTCTGTCTCTTATTCTGTGTGTCTGTCACTCTGTCTGTATATCCGTCTGTAGCATTCTCTGTCTGTTTGCCTGTCTGTCTCTCTGCCTGTCATTCTGTCTACCTGTCTGTCAGTCTGTCTGTCTGTCTGTCTGCCTATATGTCAGCTTGTCTGTCTGCTTGCCTGTCTGTGCCTGTCTGTCTGTCTGTCTGTCTGTCTGTCTGTCTGTCTCTGTGTGTCTGTCTGTCTGTCTGTCTGCCTATATGTCAGCTTGTCTGTCTGCTTGCCTGTCTGTGCCTGTCTGTCTGTCTGTCTGTCTGTCCGTCTCTGTGTGTCTGTCTGTCTGTCTGTCTGCCTATATGTCAGCTTGTCTGTCTGCTTGCCTGTCTGTGCCTGTCTGTCTGTCTGTCTGTCTATCTGTCTGTCTCTTATTCTGTGTGTCTGTCACTCTGTCTGTATATCCGTCTGTATCATTCTCTGTCTCTTTCAGTTTGCCTGTTTGCCTGTCTCTCTGCCTGTTATTCTGTCTACCTGACTGTCAGTCTGTCAGTCTGACTGTCATTCTGTCTGTCAGACAATGTCTGTCTGTCTGTCAGACAAAGTCTGTCTGTCTGTCAGACAAAGTCTGTCTGTCTGTCAGACAAAGTCTGACTGACAGTCAGTCAGTCAGTCAGTCAGTCTCTGTCTGTCTGTCTGTCTGTCTGTCTGTCTGTCTCTCTCTGTCTCTCTCTCTCTCTCTCTCTCTCTCTCTCTCATCCCAGCCATTCGCTCACACTCTTCTTGTCTGTCTGTCTGTCTGTGTCTGTCTGTCTGTCTGTCTGTCTGTCTGTCTGTCTGTCTCAATCTCTCTCTCTCTCTCTCTCTCTCTCTCTCTCTCTCTCTCTCTCTCTCTCTCTCTCTCTCTCTCTCTCTCTCTCTCTCTCTCTCTCTCTCATCCCAGCCATTCACTTACACTCTCCTTGTCTGTCTGTCTGTCTCTCTTTCCAGCCATTCGCTCACACTCCTCTTGTCTGTTTGTCTGTCTGTCTGTCTCTCATCCCACCCATTCGCTCACACTCCTCTTGTCTGTCTGTCTGTCTGTCTGTCTGTCTCAAAAGCCACCACGTTTTCACACGCACCACTACTGACATATACACTTCAAATAAATGAATATCAAACCGATGAATAAAATAAATAATAATAAATAAAACTAGAACGCATAACAGGGGCGGGACAACCAATGCTGGAAGCCTGAAACATGAACTTCCTGGCTTCAGTTCTTTCTTTTAATGGTAATGGATTTTACGTGTCAAATTTGTACCTATTATGGCGTTGGTGGTGACTGTGGGGGTGACTGTGGTGAATGTGGTGGTCGTGATGGTTGTGGTAGTGGTGGTGGTAGTGGTAGTGGTGATGGTGATTTCAGCGATGGTGGCGGTGTTGGTGGTGGACGTAGTGGTAGTGATGGTAACGGTGGTTGTGGTGGTGGTCACTATTGTGGTTGTATTGGTGTTTTTGATGATAGTGGTGGTGGTTGTGGTGGTGGTTTATGTGGTGGTGGTAGAGGTGGTATGGTAATTGTGATGCTGGTGGTAGATGTGGTATGGTAATTGTGATGGTTTTGGTAGAGGTGGTTTGGTGGTTGTGATGGTTGTGGTAGAGGTGGTATGGTAGTTGTGATGGTGGTGGTAGAGGTGGTATGGTAGTTGTGATGGTGGTGATAGAATTGGTATGGTAGTTATGATGGTGGTGGTTGTGATGGTGATGATGGTGGTGGCTGTGCAGTTATTGTGGCAGTGGTTATATTACATTAAGTTAGATTAGGTTAGGCTAAGTTAGTTTAAGTTAGGCAAGGTAAGGTAACCCAAAGACAAGTCAGGTGAGACAGAAGTGACACTCAAAACTTAATGATTTATAATGGCATATAGTGTAAGGCAAAATTAACCCGTAAAGCGTCGCGGTGGTATATATACCACCTGAGCTCCCAGTGACTAGAGCGTCGCGGTGGTATATATACCACCTCATATTCGCGCACTTGTAGTAAGTCTTTACATGTCGTGACAGTGTGAACGCGACCTTCTATGAACACCATTGTTTCATTCCACTGTCTCACTGTACAACCTGACCCCTCCAGGCCTCCCTTACCCCCTCCTTGGCCTACCTAGGCCATCACTCTGAGTTGAGCTTTTACGCTGTCAAGATGTCTCAAGCTCGTCGTTCCGGTCTCTCCCAAGAAGAAATAGACAAAGCTCTAGACGATACTGTATCGTCTAAGATGAGTGAAAGTGTGGTATATGCTGATAGCGATGCATCATTAGTGGATAGTGATAGTGAGGATGAGTATTTACCTCCTAATAACGAAAGTGAAACATCAGAATCTAGTGGTACTGGCAAACGAGCAGAACTGATGAAAGTACATTTTTTGAATAGTATACTGTACTTCAAGCGTTTTGGTTGTTTATGTAAGCATTGAATACGAAAATGTAAGCCTAGAATTGTCATAACTGCATTTTTATTTTCCCCCACCAAATATACGTAAAATCTCTGAAGTCTACGAGATGGGAATGAAAAGTACGCATTCTTATATACGAAAAAAAAAAAAAGTATTTCCTTGTGGATTTGAGTGACTTGATCTGTGAAACTCATGTTTTTTTATTTTATTTTACCTATTTATTAGTATTCCTTTTTTCCAAATACCTTACTTTTCTGTTACAGTAACTTTTCTCTAATTTCTATACCTTTCATCTGCATTTTATGTTACATTTTTCTGCCTACAATATATAATATATCAAGATATGTATATTTTGTGAATAGTTTAGTCTATTGTAAGTATTTTGGTATCTTAGACATGTGTAGTAAATGGATAAGGCTTACGAAAATCGTTGTTGACTAGCCTCGACCGAATTACGTAAGTGCTGTATAACTCTATGGGGGGAAAAACGTAATTTTCGGCAATGCCCGACATGGGGAAAAAAAACAATCTTCGAGTTGAAATCGAACGTTTTCATGAATGAAACTCATGTTTTTTCAGCATTTCTGACCCATCTAGCCAATAAAAAATTTTTCCATAGTCCCGACGCTGGGCGTGTACATATAAGCCAAATCGGCCGACGCTGTACGGGTTAATAAGGATAATGAGGGATGAGTGTATTAGGTCATAATAAGAGTTTCAGGAGAAGGTGGGGAAATAATCAGCATCAGAGTCACGTCAGGTCAGCATCAGAGTCACGTCAGGTCAGCATCAGAATCACGTCAGGTCAGCATCAGAATCACGTCAGGTCAACATTAGAATCACGTCAGGTCAGCATAAGAATCATGTCAGGTCAGCATCAGAATCACGTTAGGTCAGCACCAGAATCGCGTCAGGTCAGCATTAGAATCACGTTAGGTCATGTAGCATAATTTTTATCATTGAGGTTAAAGCTGTCCATTGTGGTGGTGATGGTGGTGGTGGTGGTGTGGTGGTTGTGGTGGTGATGATAGTGGCGGTGGTAGAGGTGGTTGTGATGACAGTGGTGATGGTGTGGTGGTTGTGGTGGTGATGATAGTGGTGGTGGTAGTGGTGGTTGTGGTGGTAGTAGTGTTGTCTAGTGTAATTATGACAGTGGTTGTTGTGGTAGTGGTAGTGAGAGTGGTAATTACTAGGTGGTGGTGGTGGTGGTGGTGGTAGTAGTAGTAATGATGATGGTGGTAGTGGCAATTACTAGTTGCAGGTGATGGTGGAGATGATGGTGGTGGTGGTGGTGGTGTGTAGCCTACTGTGTGGTAGTAGTAGTAGTAATAGTGGTGGTAGCAGTGGTATATTCGTGCCAGAAAATGTAGTGCAATTTTTGAGTGCCCTGCCACACCGGGTACACCAAGCCAGCTGGTCATAAATACTGGTGTGGACATTTCATACCACTTTAGAACGTGCTCATCATACCACCCACCACAGGAGAGCTGAAGCCTGGTCCCAGAACACCGATATACCATGTGGTTGTGACTGTTGGCGGGAATTAATGTTTGTGGCAGCGTGAATTCTGCCTTGCACATTGCCTATCTTTTATGCAAAGATTTTTTTCTCATGGGAAAAGGTGGGGATACATGTATCTATCTTCTGTCTGTACCTATATATCTATCTGTCTGTCTCCTTGTCTGTCTATCTATTTATCTGTCTATTTATGTATGCATGCATGTATCTCTGTATCTATCTGTCTTTATCTACTTATCTATATACTTACAATTTGCGAACACAGTCTCTCTCTCTCTCTCTCTCTCTCTCTCTCTCTCTCTCTCTCTCTCTCTCTCTCTCTCTCTCAGTACCCTTACATCATTCCCCCTACTGATCCATCGACGAACAAACACACCATCCATGAGGACATCATCCAGCCCTAACACCTTTTCTTAAGCGGTTTATTTTGTTTATTACACCTTATTGTCCTCATCTGTCACGTACAGGAAATCCTTCTAATACGGCCAAGTTAGAGTAAAAACGGTACATTATGTTAACTTCCTCTCACAAAGATCCCTAACCTCTTCCTGTTCAGTTGGTGGCCAGATGAAGTCAGATGGGAGGACATTTGACTTGTAACCAAGGAGACTCATTCCTACCTTATAACTAAAGTCGTGTCCTTGTCGGCTCCCTAGTACCCCTTCCTTTGCGATTCATTTTCGGATACGGGTAGTTAATATCAAGTTGTATGTTATATATTCTGAGTATGGTGGGATTTGAATGATTTATATGACACAGACGAGGACAGTAAGGATTAATTCAATCAATCAATCAATCATTTCCTGTGGCACCCTCGGGGATGCATAGGGCCTCGATGAACTCACACCACCACATCCTATCTTGTGCTAACTCCTCAAGATCTCCCCAACACTCATCTCCAGCTTCCCGTCTCATTGTCCTCACCCACGTCTCTTTTGGCCTTCCTCTACCTCTCATACCAAGTGCCACCCACCCTGGTGTACCTCTTACTATTCCCTGTCTCCTATACACATGTCCTAGCCACTTCCATCGTGAGAATCTAACATATTCATCGATCGGCTGCACTCCCGTTATTTCTCTAATTCTGCTATTTGGTATCCTTTCCCACCACTTAACTCCTAATATTCTTCTAAGTGCTTTATTTTCAAACACCAAGAATTTATTTTCCATAGTCACTGTGCTGTACCAAGACTCGTGTCCATAAATTAAGATACTCCTAACCATTACCTTATAAAGTTTGATTTTTGTATGAACAGAAAAATTGTTATTATTCCAAATATTTTTAAGCATTCCCATTGCCTGATTAGCCTTCTTTAACCTTTCCTCGAATTCAAAGTTCAAAGAACCATCCTTGGCTAAATAAGTACCTAAATATTTAAACCTATCAACTTGCTTTACAACCATACCTCCAATTACACATTCCTGCGCATTTTCCATATTCATATTGATTATTTCAGTTTTTCCACAATTAATAACCAAACCCACCTTGCGACCTTCACTCACCAAACAGTCCAACACTCTCTGCATCTCTTCTGGCCCATCACAAATCAAAACTATATCATCTGCATAATCTAAATCCAAAAGTTTCCTGTTCTCTCCCCAAAGTATACCTGCACCGGTTTCTGTTCCAACACGTTTCATAATGTAATCAATGACCAATATAAATAATAAAGGCGATAGAACACCACCTTGAATCACTCCGGACTTGACTTCAAACGAATCACTCAGACAACCATCAACCATCACTTTACAAAATGTGTCCCCATGCATGTTCATAATGACCCTCACAAACTCCTCTGGTATTCCATAATGTCTCATGATCTTCCCCATAGTCTCTCTCGAAACACTATCAAAAGCCTTTTCAAAATCAACAAAACAAAGACTTAACGGTACTCTCATTTCATTAACTTGCTGCATCAAATGCCTAACTATAAAGATATGATCATTGCAACCACGTCCCTTTCTAAAACCAGCCTGTTCATCCCTCAGAATACCCTCAACCACTGGCTCCAACCTATTTAACAACACTCTACTGAAAACTTTCAAAGCTATCGGTGACAAAGAGATTCCCCTCCAATTACCACATTCACTCAGGTCTCCCTTCTTCGGAATTTTAACAATTACACCATTCTTCCAAACTGATGGTAGTAACCCCGTCACCCATATCTTATTGAATAGCTTGGTCAAGATCATTATTAATCTATCCCCTCCACTTTAAACATTTCCGGAAATAAACCATCCTCCCCTGGTGCCTTGTTATTCTTTAACTGTTTTACTGCTTTCTCCACTTCTGCAAGCCTCAACTCTCCTGTTTCTATATTTAAATCTTCCTGAGCAGACGGTATATCCTCTTCTGGTGGTATTGGTCTATTAAGAACTGTCTCAAAATGCTCTTTCCATCTATTTTTAATATCTCCATCTTTGGTCAATAAATTTCCTTCCCTGTCTCTAACTGGTATTTCCTTGCGTTTACCTGCATTACCACTCAGTTCTCTAATCGATTCATATGCTATTCTTTGACTCTGTCCATCATTTTTGTTTATTAAGATTTCAGTCTCTGCAACCTTTTCATCCACACATCTTCTTTTATCTCTCCTAGCTAACCTTCTTACTTCTGAATTCAAACTCCAGTACGCAGCTCTTGCTAATTCAATCTCTCGTTAATTAGCCAAATAAATTGCTAAGGAAGAGGTGTTAAGGAGCTTCCTTAACCGGTGAGAATATTTCTCGAAGGCATCAAATTTCACCCAACTATGACCAAGGTACGTATTCTCGTCGGTTAAGGAAGCTCCCTAACACCTCTTCCTCAGCGATTTATTTTGCTTATTAAACCTTACTGTCCTCTTCTGTCATTTAAATAATTCCAATACAACCATACGCTCATAACATATACATTGACATTAACCAACGATATGCAGCAATAATCGCTACGGGAGAGGTGCTAAGGAGCCTCGTTAACTGCCGAGAATACCGGCCTAAGTATTTAAGTGGTCTGATTTGTCCATTTCTCTCAGATGAAAAGCAAACCATAGATCTAACACCCCTTCTTCCCCCTAACATAGTGCCTTATATTAAACGTTACTCTTCCAAACACCAATAGTCTGTTTATTTCATGTGGTTTTACTCAGGACTTAAATATATATAAAAATACTCACCCCCCCCCCAACTTTTCGTTATCGTATTCGTTCTGATATTTGCGTTTCTGTGCTTTATTACCCTTCCCGGTTATTGCATTCACTCGTTTTGGCTGGCTGGCTGTTTGTTTGTCTGTCTGTTAACACCTTTACGCAATAACTACCGGTGCGATTTTGACTAAAAAGTCATTGATGATGGGCTATGACATTCTGATAAACCTGATTAAATTTTGGTCCAAATTAGGCCAAGGAACAGCCTGTAAGCCCAGAAAAAAAAAAAAAAAAGGGACAGGTAAAAATCGTTTGTTCGCCATATCTCCCTTCAGATTCGCCCTATCGACGTGAAACCAAAACCTAATGATGTATCTTTCAAATCTGCATCCTATAACATGTGTCACTACATCAGGGGGGTCACCCCCAGTTAATGGTGGGGGGGTAAATGTCAGGTGGGTCGGGCCTAAAACTTCAAATGGGCATAAAATCGTCAATTATCACCCGATTTACTACATATTTGATATGTGACATCTTTGACTAGATATCCTGTTGTGTTTATACGCCAGCACTAAAATGACTGCCTGGGACGGGTTTGCTGTGCTTTAGCACTGCTTCTTGTATTGTCTCTGTAGCGGATCAGATGGACGCCTTCATGTGGTGGCACCGAAATAACCAGGGGGTCTCAACTGCCTGGTTATACAAACGTCCCTTAAGTACTTCCCCGTCCCCCGAAAGGAAGAAGGTGGGCTGCAAGGGAAGGGCACATCAAACCTGCGGTTCAAAGGGTTCACGTTGCAGATGAGCCTGGAGTTGCAACAGCTGTTGCTGTTCCAGCTACTACTACATTTACTACAACCACCACCACCATGCACTACTACTACTACTACATCCACCACCACCATGCACTACTACTACTACTACTACATCCACCACCACCATGCACTACTACTACTACTACATCCACCACCACCATGCATTACTACTACTACTACATCCACTACCACCATGCACTACTGCTACTACAACCACCACCACCATGCACTACTACTACTACTACATCCACCACCACCATGCACTACTACTACTACTACATCCACCACCACCATGCACTACTACTACTACTACTACATTCACCACCACCATGCACTACTACTACAACCACCACCACCATGCACTACTACTACAACAACCACCACCACCATGTACTACTACTACTACATCCACCACCACCATGTACTACTACTACTACATCCACCACCACCATGCACTACTAGTACTACTACATCCACCACCACCATGCACTACTACTACTACTACAACCACCACCACCATGCACTACTACTACTACATCCACTACCACCATGTAGTACTACTTCTACATCCACCACCATGCATTACTACAACATCCACCACCACCA
This sequence comes from Coenobita brevimanus, assembly GCF_032717465.1. Taxonomy (NCBI): domain Eukaryota; kingdom Metazoa; phylum Arthropoda; class Malacostraca; order Decapoda; family Coenobitidae; genus Coenobita; species Coenobita brevimanus. The sequence continues at coordinate 16,126,956 of NC_136965.1, read as the reverse complement.
AGCACTACTACTACTACTACAACCACAACCACCATGTACTACTACTACTACTACAGCCACCACCACCATGCACTACTACTACAACCACAACCACCATGTACTACTACTACTACTACAGCCACCACCACCATGCACTACTACTACTACTACATCCACCACCACCATGCACTACTACTACTACAACCACCACCACCATGCACTACTACTACTACTACAACCCCCACCACCATGTACTACTACTACTACATCCACCACCACCACCATGTACTACTACTACTACATCCACCACCATGCACTACTACTACTACTGCAACCACCACCACCATGCACTACTGCTACTACTACATCCACCACCACCATGTACTACTACTACTACTACAACCACCACCATGTACTACTACTACTACTACTACATACACCACCACTATTCACTACTACTACTACTACATCCACCACCACCATGCACTACTACTACTACTACAACCACCACCACCATGTACTACTACTACTACATCCACCACCACCATGTACTACTACTACTACATCCACCACCATGCACTACTACTACTACTACATCCGCCACCACCATGTACTACTACTACTTCATCCACCACCATGCACTACTACTACTACTACATCCACCACCACCATGTACTACTACTACTACTACATCCACCACCATGTACTACTACTACTACTACATCCACCACCACCATGCACTACTACTACTACTACATCCACCACCATGCACTACTACTACTACTACATCCACCACCATGCACTACTACTACTACTACATCCACCACCACCATGTACTACTACTACTACTACTACAACCACCACCATGCACTACTACTACTACTACTACATACACCACCACTATTCACTACTATTACTACTACATCCACCACCATGCACAACTACTACTACTACATCCACCACCACCATGCACAACTACTACTACTACATCCACCACCACCATGCACTACTACTACTACTACATCCACCACCACCATGTGCTACTACTACTACTACATCCACCACCACCATGTACTACTACTACTACTACATCCACCACCACCATGCACTACTACTACTACTACATCCACCACCATGCACTACTACTACTACTACATCCACCACCATGCACTACTACTACTACTACATCCACCACCATGCACTACTACTACTACTACATCCACCACCACCATGTACTACTACTACTACTACTACAACCACCACCATGCACTACTACTACTACATACACCACCACTATTCACTACTATTACTACTACATCCACCACCATGCACAACTACTACTACTACATCCACCACCACCATGCACTACTACTACTACTACATCCACCACCACCATGTGCTACTACTACTACTACATCCACCACCACCATGTACTACTACTACTACTACATCCACCACCACCATGTGCTACTACTACTACTACATCCACCACCACCATGTACTACTACTACTACTACATCCACCACCACCATGTACTACTACTACTACTACATCCACCACCACCATGTGCTACTACTACTACTACATCCACCACCACCATGCACTACTACTACTACTACATCCACCACCACCATGCACTACTACTACTACTACATCCACCACCACCATGTGCTACTACTACTTCTACATCCACCATCATGAACTACTACTACATCCACCACCACCATGCACTACTACTACTACTACAACCACCACCACCATGCACTACTGCTACTACTACATCCACCACCACCATGTACTACTACTACTACTACAACCACCACCATGCACTACTACTACTACTACTACATACACCACCACTATTCACTACTACTACTACTACATCCACCACCACCATGTGCTACTACTACTACTACATCCACCACCACCATGTACTACTACTACTACATCCACCACCACCATGTACTACTACTACTACTACATCCACCACCACCATGTACTACTACTCCTACATCCACCACCACCATGTACTACTACTCCTACATCCACCACAACCATGTACTACTACTACTACTACTACATCCACCACCACCATGTACTACTACTACTACTACATCCACCACCATTCACTACTACTACTCCTACATCCACCACCACCATGTACTACTACTCCTACATCCACCACCACCATGTACTACTACTACTACATCCACCACCACCATGTACTACTACTACTACTACATCCACCACCATGCACTACTACTACTCCTACATCCACCACCACCATGTACTACTACTACTACATCCACCATCACCATGTTCTACTACTACTACAACCATCACCACCATGCACTGCTACCACTACTACAACCACCACCACCATGTACTACTACTACTACAACCACCACCACCACCATGCACTACTACTACAACCACCACCACCACCATGCACTACTACTACAACCACCACCACCACCATGCACTACTATATCACTGTGCTTGCCTAGTCCACCTCTCCACCTCGTAGTGGTAGGTGGCAACGACTATCATCCACTCATCTGATGTGGTGTGTACTTCTTCCTTCACCTTTATCATTCTATCCCTGTGCCTGCCCTCCTCTTTTCCTATTTCTTCCAGCCTTCCTGTCACGTTCTGTTACTCTTGTATCTACTTCAGGTGGCTGTATGCGGAGTGAGGAACCTAAAGGTTTCCTGTAACAGGAAACCATTCATAACGCTGTGTGGTAACCATATAGCCAGATTACGGGATGAAGTAAAGCCTACTTAGGTGTCTCTTAACTGGGTGGATAGATGCAAATGCAGTGTCCGTCCAAGAATCAAACCTCCACATTATTCCCCGCACCTCGGTGTGGCGATGCGCTGTCATCCACAAGGGAGCATCGGTTTGCTGCACGGGATGGCCATGCAGGGGTAGTTACTTGTTTGTGATTGATAGGTCTACTCGGCCAGACGAACTGGGGTTGATCAACAACAACTACAGCATCTCCACTTTGCTACCCTTTCTATTTCGTTTACCTCTTTTTCCAACAACTGGCTTGCAAATGCGCGACAGGGCGAGAGAAAGTGCAGGAAGACACGTGAATAATATATGTGTCCAGAGGGGAAATATACCGTAGTCATCCTTTACACGAGGTCTCTCTCTCTCTCTCTCTCTCTCTCTCTCTCTCTCTCTCTCTCTCTCTCTCTCTGTGTACGTTGGAAGGACCTGACTATATTTTATGCAACTTTGTCGAAGGATTTAAAAGCAAAGTTGTAAGGAGAGAGACACATCCAATCTTGGAGAGACGGGGAGGAAACGTGGGAGGGAGGAGAGAAAGGAGGAAAAAAGTGATGTAGGAGAGAGGGGGGGAGGGAGAGAAGAGAAACATAGAGAGAGAGGGTGAGCAGAGGTGTAAGATGAAGTAGGGAAGAAAAGGAAGGATAATGGCTGTGGTAGAAGGAAGAAAGAAGAGTAGGAGGAGAGAGAGGAGGAAGACGAGAAGCTGAGGGGGG
>NC_136965.1:16088465-16118465 GCF_032717465.1 Coenobita brevimanus | reverse complement strand
AAGAAGAAGAAGAAGAAGAAGAAGCAGTAGTAGTAGTAGTAGTAGTAGTAGTAGTAGTAGTGGTGTCATAAAGACTTTGTAGTTAATTGTAGAGAAGTATATGTTAGACTTGTGGTCGAGCGGCTTTTATATCTTGTAGTAGTTTCCCCACCAGATGTCATGTAGTGACGGGAGAGGTAAAGAATAGTATGGGACTATCTTTATTTGTCTTGGAAATATTAAACAGGTATAATAGTATAAGTCCTGGGTAGCTACCTCCCTGTCTCGCTATCTCTCTCTCTCTCTCTGTTCTCCAGCTAATCTCCGTCTCGACCTCTCTATAGGGTCGCTTGTCTCCTTCTAAACTCTCTTTCCTCACATCTCGTGTAGTAGGGTGTGTGTGTCACGTATCTTCCTCGTGGCAACAGAACTTTCTCACGAGAGGACTGCTGACAGCTAACTGAATCATCTTACTGGCCGCTGTCGTCAGCTTTCCCCCGTGTAAGCGTTTAGCGCTGCTCGCTTCTCGCAAACACAACACCTTCTCATCGTTTGACTTCCTGCTTCTATCTGTCTCTCTATCTATCTATTTATTATGTAGTCCTATATTTGCTCGGCCGCGCGAAAATGACGTACCATCGACATTTAATAGTTATAATATATTAATACATACTACATACACATTATAATGAACTTATAAGCTAATTAAGTGAAATACATAATATTGTAAAGTAACATAATTGTATGAATATTGTATACATATATTATTCATAGTAAATAGTGATTATTCAGTAATATTACATTTTAAATAAGTTGAATACATATTGGAATAAATGCATTAAAGTAAATTATTTAACTGTAATACAGTATGTACTTGGGTTATTATAGTGAATTGCATACATGCAAGAATAAAAATAGTTTAAAATTAAGAATATTGTAAGAGTTACTAATATTTCATTTAAAGATAATGGTACTGGTCTGCCATATATGGGTCATTCTTCTTTGTGTTATTATTATTATTATTATTATTTTTTTTTTTTTTTTTATATATATAATTAATACTATATACAAAATATATACACTTCATTCAGGGTGGTTAACTGTGATGTTAACTCTCCCCCCACTAAACAATGACTCCAAATTAGCAATTCTTGCATGCATTCTGTGCATGGCCAACAGCATTACTGCAACCACAATGCAGATAATTATGAAGACAGAAGGTGCTTGGCTATACACATAATATGGGTTGAACATACTCAAACTCAAATCTTCCCAGGGCTTCATTGTTTCATTGATCAGCTGCATAGTTTCAAACTTAGGTGAAGTCAGCTTAATACTTGTGCTCATGTTTAAGTCCATATCAGGCAGTGGGTGGAAATGTTTGTGTGTATGATTGAGGATGGCGTAGTGATTGATGGTGGAAAAAGTAGACATGGATGGTGTAAATACCGCACAGTAGTCTGGTGCTATGTATAATCCTGAGGCTGATGTATGAGATGGTGGTATATCTGGACAGACTATGTAAACTGATGTGTTATGAGGGAAATAAAAAAACTGCGAGTGTCCAATGCGTTGATGGTGTACAAGTTTATCTGGAGCAAAAGTGAAGTTGCAATGATGATGAATATTGTTATTGCTGATGATAGCCATTTCACAAGGGACCGTATCAGTAGGCTGAAACGTGAAAATGTACGCAGGACAAAGATGAACAGCATGTAAGGATGTGCGGCACTTTCGCTCAATCGTTGACTCACTTGCGAAAGTGACAGTGTCTCGTCTCTTGGAGACCATGATGAGTTCGGTGTCTGTGTTGATGTTGATGATGACTAAAGTGTTGTTGTTTCTATAGGGGAAGGGGTGTATTTGGTATACTGTGAACAGGTCTTCCGTGATGAATGGTACATGAACTATCACTGATGTTGGTGTTAGTGTTGCTTCCAAGTACGGGTAATATTGCATAAATTCCCTACTGCGGAACAATGGCTTCAATTTATGTTTATGTATGCCTTGACTAACTATCTGACGTAGCTCATGAACTGGGAGTAAGTCATTTGTGATCTTGCCATCACCAGCATTCGAAATTCCTTGCATAAGTGCCCTGAAATGATCTCTAGTGTTCTCTAATTGTAGTAGAATCGTGTCAATATGTTCTGTGATGATGGAGAAGTGCTGGAAAAGGGTAACGTTACCCTCCAAGCTATTTATTTTATCTATACTCTCGAGAGCTACGTTTTCTGCTTGTTTCAGATTTTTCACAATTGTTTTCATTGCTGAGTTCTGTCCTGTGATGAATTTATCTTGGTATGTTAGTACCTGAGCTATCTTATTAAATTTTTTGTTTATTTCTTTAAGGTCATCCTCTGTAGCCAATCCAAAGATGTTCCCAAGAATTGCGCCGCCCAGATCGAACAAACCGCGCTTTTGGCGAGTACGTGTGATGTTGTTCCTGTCGCTCAGCACCTCTGTTCCAGAAGATGGGAGATCTTGGATCATGACGAGCATAGTTGACTTCGCCTGTTCTAGTTTCCATTTCGCTAACTTCACCATTTCATCCACTTCCTTGGTGATATGTGATTGTGAAACATAATTCCCTATCTTGAAGTCCAGAGTTCGCATCGGCGTCGCAAGTCTTTCTATATAAGTAGGTAAGTCATACAAGTAATCTAGACTTATTTCAGTACTCATGACATCCTTGACGATTGTAGTCGTGGCCGTTGGAGCTATGAGGCATCCTTGTCGTACTATATGCTTGGGGTCTAGGTGCGCATATACTCTTACTATGTATAGGAGAATCCATAGCATAAGTCCCTTCATCGTAACCTACCGAAAAAAAAAAAAATCTATTAATTTCCTATAAAGCTGTGGTTGATGATAGTGATGATGTGCGTTACGGTTGGCTGTTATTTCATTTATAGAAGGAGTTTAAATCGATATTTAATTCTCGTAAATGATGTACTGTAGATTTCATTGGAATAGTTGCACCTATGTTCGATTGTTTGGTATATGACCTTAATTTCTTTTTGTAATCATTGTTGTGTTCTTGCTTGGTTTCTTGAGGTACGTTCACCTGTTCGGTTGTATCCGAGGCTGAATAATTATGTGATAATTCCCTTGAAACTCGTTTTAAATGGTCAATATGAACTTGTTTTTCCTCGCCACTTGAAAGTGACTTAATTAAAACTTTGTTTGCCTTTATGTTAATTACTCTGTATGGGCCCTCAAATTTAGGGGATAATTTATTGTCTCTCGTATGAATGACTCCGTAAACAATGTCTCCTAAGCTGATAGGTGAATCTTTTGCCTTTTTGTTAAATGCCTCCGTCATTTCTTCCTTGGACATCGTTAATTGTTTTTGCACTCTTTTGTGTATGTCCTGGAATTCACGTAAACGGAGTTTAGAGTAATCATCGTAATTGTATATAGGCATGCTGTCACCTTCTAGGAGCTCATATGGTAATTTTTTATCCGTGCCATATATAATGAAATGTGGTGTGTCACCAATGGATTTATTTATAGACCCATTAATGGAGGCCTCTACTCTGGGAATCCAATCATCCCAGCTTGCATAATTTTCACTGAGAATGTGTCGTAGCACATCTAATACCTTTTATTTTGTCTCTCTACCAACCCATTCGATGCTGGGTGATAGGCCAAAACGTTAACCTTTTTAATGTTGTATTGTTTACATATTTCTTGTAAGATCTCAGAATTAAATTCTCCTCCATTATCACTTATTAATACCTTTGGGGTAGTAAAGCGACATATTACATTATCTGTTATTGCCTTTGCTACTGTCTCTGCTGTCTTATCTTTAATTGGAGCTAAAATGACATAACGGGAAAAATGATCCGTTGCTACGAATAAGTATAGGTTATTATTGTATGATAATGGCATCTTGAGTAAATCAACAGCGACAACGTCCCATGGTTGATGTGGTACTGGGTAATTACCCATCGGTGCAGGTGTGATTGGGTATCCTTTGTGTTTCGCACATGAGTCGCATCTGTCTATATGATTGTGTATATCTCTTCGTAATGAAGGCCAGTAATATAATAGCTGGGCTTGGTTGAATGTCTTATCCTTTCCAGGGTGTCCTGCATGTGGGCTGTCGTGTATCATTCGTAATACTTGGGGTATCATGTCATTAGGTACTACCAACTGGTTAGTATTTCTTTGGCGTTTTGGTTGTTTAGAGTTAATTTTGTACAATGTATTATTGACCATTGTGAATTGTTCAAGTGGGACATGCAGTTTGGGTAATTGTATGTCATCTCCACTTTCTAACTTGTATATTACTTTTGACCATACTGGGTCAAGTCTTTGTGCCTTTGCGATATCCTCGTGGTTTGGAATATTTCCTTTGAGATCTAACGCCGCAACCTGAATTGTGTTCGGGTTCCTAGATAATGCGTCAGCTACTATATTCATTTTACCTTGTATATAATGTATTTGTACACTGTAGTTTTCAACTGTACATTTCCATCTTGCTCTCCTCCCAGAAAGGAGTTTTCTTTAAACATACCCACCAGTGGTTTATGGTCGGTGAATAAGTGGATTTCGTAACCATATACCAAATCTCGAAACTTTTGTAATGCAAAAATCACTGCAAGTGCCTCTAAGTCTGTAGTGCTATAATTTTTTTCTGCACCTCTTGTTTGTCTGCTGGCAAATGCAATTGGTTGATTCTTTCCTCTTTTTATCTTCCTGCATCAGTACAGCCCCTAATCCTTTAACTGATGCGTCTGTACAAATAAGAAATGATTTCGTGTAATCTGGATATGCTAAACAAGGTGCATTCGTTAGTTTAATTTTTAGATTGTTAAATGCCCTTTTTGTTCTTCTTCCCATTGGAATACAGCATCTTTTTTGAGTAGTTGGAATAGAGGGAAGGCTATATGAGAGAACTGTGGTACGAAGGACCTATAGTACCCAGCCAGACCTAAAAATTGTCTAACTTCGTCAGTCGTAGTGGGTTCAGGAAAATCTCTCACTGCCTGTATTTTGTCATCAGTGGTGTGAATACCATCAGAGCTTAATTTGTGGCCTAAGAAATTTATTTCCTTAAAGCAAAATTTGCATTTAGAAAGTTTAATTTTTAATCCAGCATCACTAAGCTTTTGTAAGAGTAAGTCTAATTTCCTGAGATGATCCTTAATATTCTTCGTTGCGATAATAATATCGTCAAGATAAACAAATATTCCTTGTCCTAAAATTCCGGACAATACGTAATTCATAAGACGCTGGAACGTACCAGGGGCTGTCCTCAGTCCCATTGGCATTCTTGTATATTGATAATGGCCTCTGTTTGTTGAAAAGGCAGTGTATTTACGTGACTCCTGAGATACCGGAACCTGATAGTATCCGTTTAGGAGATCGATGGTCGAGAATATATTATTCTCAGGACCAATATTCTGTAGCACATCACTTAGCAATGGCATGGGAAATCTGTCTGGGATGGTGTGATTATTTAGTTTACGGTAATCTACTACCGCACGCATTTCTCCATTTCTCTTGGGCACAAAGAAAAGGGAGCGTTCCACGGAGAAACTGAAGGCTCAATAATTCCAAGCTTTAACATTTCATCGACATACTGATTTGCAAGTGTACGTTGGGAGTGTGGTATGCGATAAGCTGGTACGAAAATTGGTGGTGTTTCTGGGTGCACATTAATCATGTGATTAATCAAGTTAGTACACCTAATCGTTCTCCGGGCAAGGCTACGGTGTCCCTGTGTGTTTCCAGCAGGGTTAACAAATCATTTTCTTCGTCAAATTCACCTGAGTGAATTAAATTCTCTTTATTCTTTCTCTATCCGTAGATTTTATCTCACTTGTTACTCCACCAATATTTATTTCCTTCACAGGGGCTAAACATTTTTCAATATTAACTATGCAAGTTCCCTTCTTCAACTGAACTTCCCCATTCATGTGATTAATAATGAATATCTGAGTTAGCCCTTCGTCGTTCGTATGACATAATGCGTTTTCTACTGACAATCCTTTTACTTTACATAATTCTTCTAAGACAAGAACAGTACTATTCCGTAATTTGCTCTTTATGGTAACCTTCATGTATGAATTAGGTGGTATAACCAAATCATTAGTGAGATGGGCTGGAAAAATTGATAAATCAGTACTGTTATCTGAGTCACTAATTCTGGAGGATGGGGTTGCTGGTGTAAGTGGATCTATACACTCATCTGTTTGTGTATGTTTGTTAAAGCCTTTAATATTACTAATTCTTTTTGGCTCTCTTCTACCAATCGGTGAGGGCTCTGAAAGTATTTCCTCTATAAATTCATTATCAAAGTCTATTCCATTCATTTGTGGGAGTATAGTTATGTTTTCAGTTCTCATGGATCTTAAGCCCAGTAACATATGAGCTTTAATTGCTAAGTTTTCAACGATATAGAACAATGCAGAGAATGGTCTTGTAGTTTCTGTGAAACTGAGATTTAATCTTATCATACCTTTTACTGTAATCTCTTGACCATCTACTGTGTTTAATTCTAAATCAGCTTCATCCAGAAAAGTTACTTTCTTTTTATTTTTAAGAATTCTATTTAGTTCTTCATGTGTTATTAAGTTCACTGGAGAGCCTGTATCTAAAAATAAGGAAACGTTTTGATCCTCACATACAGCTGGTATCAAGATACACTCATTTCCCAACATGCCTCCTATGTGAAGTTTAACCTTGTTCTTTTTTATGTTTGTTCGTTTTTTGTCATGACTTGGTCTTCCCCCGATTTGAACATAGACACAATTTTTTTCTACTGTTTTGCAATCACTAGTCCAGTGCCCTTGGTATCTATGATGCCTACAGTAAGGACCAAACCCTTGTGTCTTTTGATTATCCTCTTTTGCCTTGATAAAGCATTCATACCTTGTGTGTCCTGGTTTTGCACAGTAATGACACAGAATGGACCTATCCCTTGACTGTGACCTACGAGGTGATTTCCCATAAAAAGTGTTGTTTATAGCGCGAGACCTACTCGGGCTGCGCGAAAACTTATGAAACTGCCTGTAGGAAGGCGTGTGGGAACGAGGTCTAGGCGTCTTTGCTTGTTTGGGCTGCCTCATTTCAGGTCGCGATCGATTTTGTTCTCTGTTTGGGGTCGGTGTTGATGTTTTCACAGCTGATACTGTCTCAGGTACCCTGATTCTACCAGAATGTGCATGTGTGTCGACCACACCTGCTTTACTGCACTGCATCTCTACCTCGTTCATTAAGTCTAGTAAGCACATTCCAGGGATGTACGCGATTGTTTTGGCGATCTTAAGGGTTCTATCAGGTAATTTACACAAGGCAGCTACATAACCAATGATGTCCACGACGAGGTCTGGGGACATCTTTCCATCATCTGTTATCCACTTAGAATTCTCCAGAGTAGCTAATAGGGTTCTCTTGATTGTGGAGACATCAGCAGTTATTTCACTGAGCACATGGTTTGTAGTGTGCTCCCTTACAAGATCTACAATTTTATGTAATTCTGGAATTATACCTGGCAAGAAGTTCATACCTCCAGAAAATTTCTTCAGAAATTCAGTTTTAAATTCATCATATGTCCTAGCACGATGTAGCTTATCGGAGCGCAATAAATTGCTTGCTGGACATCTTTCCTGGCTTATGCAAGATGAAAAAATAGCAATTTTCTCTTGTTCATCTAGTATATGGCGCTTGATGAACATTTGTTCGCACTGACTGATTAATGAAATGACATCAATGCGATCCTTGTCTGTGCCAGAGAATTTTGGGGCAGTCTTATCCTCGTGATACACAAAAACGTGAGGTGTGGTTTTTAGATCAGCAGTATTTGTTTCTTGATTCATCTTTAATGATTGCCCTGTTAATTCAACTTGTACGAGTTTATCGTTATGTGAGGGAATGGTAGAATATGTATGACCGGACCGGTGAACCCTGTTAAGTATATTGGCATACGTATTTAAGGCAGCTGCGAAGTCGATACTCTCAACATCTGAAGGGGTTTCCCACTCATCATCCGAAACTCCCGTATTTGTTTCCTTATCTATAACGTGTGGTGTGGGTTGTACAATGGGTGGGCTGTCTCTTAATTGTGAGTCTGATGTTGTGGCAATTTGTGTGTCATCTGGTATTAACGTGGGTGGTTGCGAAAATATTCCTGTCATTAAGATATGATGTTATGAAATACGCCTCTTGTTTATTTATGTCCTAGCAAACTAGATGATTAAATAAGTTGAATATAGCTAATTTTAGCACTGAGAAGAAATGAGCAAGTATAATTTTACCCACTTGATACAGATCGTAGAGGAGTGTCGATACAAAAGTCGATCTCGGAAGAAAATACAGGTTTGATTGAAGATCTCTTGATAATTCTAGTGGTGTGTTGATGGACGATATTACTCAGGAAACTCCATGGCCTGGTATTTGTAGTGGTTAACGGCTGTCCCAGGCAAACCTCAACATAGAACGTCGAATTTCCAACTTAACTGTGAAAATAAGTGAATATGAGTAGGAGCTATGTGAATAATGAGTAATGAGTAGTGGGTGAGAAGTGCCTGGTGTCCGTCACACGTTGCTTGGCATGGCAGACTCGCGTTGTGATGTCATCTCAGCACATGGTGACGTCGGCTTCCCACACTGGTAGCTGTGGTGAGTGAATGAGTAGCGATGAGTAACTTGAGTGAAGACGAGTGAGTAAGATGAGTTGTAAATCGTGTCTCACTCTTCGTTTGTTTGTTCCCTTTATTCTATGTGGAAGTTTTCTCTGTCCTTTTCTCTAGTGATTTATTCGTAGAGTTGTTAATTGTAGTTGATTGTAGATGGCTGTAGTTGATTGTAGATGGCTGTAGACTTTGTAGAACTGAAGCTAACCTTGTAGTCTCGGTTGCTTTTGTAGAAATTTGCTTTTAATTCGGAGACGATGTCCGCAGATTTGCTGGTTTGTCGTTAAGCTACTTGCAAGGCGTCGAGTGATCTCTTGACCTCTGCATCAGCGTAATGATCTGGGAGACGGAGGGGGCAGGAGCTGATATTGTTGGTTGTTGTCAATCTTGATATTTTGTAGGAATTTAATGTTGATTCGTAGACGAGGTTCGTATACGTTCGCTGCTACCAAATGTCATAAAGACTTTGTAGTTAATTGTAGAGAAGTATATGTTAGACTTGTGGTCGAGCGGCTTTTATATCTTGTAGTAGTTTCCCCACCAGATGTCATGTAGTGACGGGAGAGGTAAAGAATAGTATGGGACTATCTTTATTTGTCTTGGAAATATTAAACAGGTATAATAGTATAAGTCCTGGGTAGCTACCTCCCTGTCTCGCTATCTCTCTATTTATCCATCTATTTATTATGTAGTCCTATAGTGGTAGTAGTAGTAATAGTAGTTGCAGTAGCAGCAGCAGCAGCAGCAGATGCAATCCCTGGCTCATTTGCATGCGAACCAAGTGGACTGCAGGCTGAGGATATCCTCCGCCTCGAACTAACCATCATTCTTTCCTTCTTTCGGAGATTAGAGAGAGAGAGAGAGAGAGGCAGTGCTACATCGAGTGAATGGATGATGCGCTTCCCCACCTACCACCAAATCATACTGTTAACGTTGGAATTTGGGTGACGTGTGGCCAAAGCAACGCGTCGAAGGCCTTTATGCCGATAGTTCATTCACTTCAACTTGGCCAAAAGTTTCATCCTTACGGAATTTATTTAACGTAGCTCAGTGACAGAAAAAGACAATGCTATGGCCCTACAGCCTTTCCACAGCACTTCTTTGTGACTAGCACCATATTCTAGTTTTAATTTATTGCTACAACCCTAAGTGTAGGGTTGGCAATTTTGGGCCAGGTTAGAGTGAAAAAGGTATAGTTGCGCAAGACTGGTAATGTGGAATAGGTACTGAATTACTCACCTTATCTGCTGTGTTATCTATTGTGTCTGTTCCTTATCTGTTGCTAATTAAGGTCAAGCAGGTGATGGCCTCTGACTCAACTTTGCTTAATAAGTTAGGTCACTGGGGATAAACATTTCATACACTAATTTATTCAGTGCGTGCCTCTTGTGGTGTTGAGGATTTGGCATCAGGAGGAAAATATCAGTGATGGGCGGTGTTGGTAAGGGTAAGGGTGGGGGATGACGTCATGATGCGCTTAGCCATGGTGCTCACCTCCGTAACTTAGGCCTTAAAGACTGTTGCGGTTTTTTATCTAATATCCTGGGATGGAAGGCCACTGCATCATCCCAGTTACCACAGTTGCCTCCCATAAGTACTCATTTTACCCACTAACTCATAGAGGGTGGATGGACACATGAATTGAGTGACACCAGCTGCCCGCACCAGGATTCGAACCCTGGCCCCATGTTCCTCTGAAATGCTGTTACATCCCAAACTATAATTTCTGATAGTTTATACATTTGCTCATGATGAAACAGTGAATACACTACTGATTCTGAAAAGTGGATCATGAGAGAGAGAGAGAGAGAGAGAGAGAGAGAGAGAGAGGAGGGGGGCTTGTATATGTGTGTGACTGTCTCGTATTTATGGCCAGTCTGTTTGTCGTTGATTTTAGAGGCCAATTGAAGTTGTTACAAGAAAATTCAGTCAACCTCAATGTCTGTCTTAGCGACATTACACCCATATTAAACAAGAATAACTATTATCTGAATGACAGGGCAATCAAACAAGAAAATAAATTCCCAGATTATAACTATACCCTTTTTATCTTAACTTGGCGCAGGTTTTTGTCCTTTTTCAGTTTATTTCACATAGCTCAGTGGCAGAAAAAGATAATACTACGGCTCTACATCCTCTCCATAGCACTACCTCACGGCTACAAGCACATTTTAGTGCTAATCTATTGCTACAACAGTGCGTTAAAGGTAAAGAGATGGGAATTTTAGGTCAAGTTAGTGTAGACAGGATATATCTCTCAGCAAATGATCAGATCTTGAATTTGGCTTTTTGTTATCTTGTTTTTGTTTTTCTTGGGACAGTCTTGTGGGCATCTGGTCTTTGGTTCTTTCTTCCTTGCATAAAAAAAATGTATGCTGTCTGTAGCGACTCCTTGTTTACTCCTGCCAGTCCCCTTACCTGCCCTCCACCCCGTCACAAGACACGTAAATATTTATATGTCCACGTGCTAAATAAGGAATAGCAGGTGACTACTTGGTGGATTTGTTATGAGAGTTATAACATGGACGATACCATTAAATCAAGAAACTATGGTCAGCATCGTCCTCGTATAAAGATTTCATTACTCGATCTATTTTCTACCCCCCCCTCTCTCTCTCTCTCTCTCTCTCTCTCTCACACACACACACACACACACAGCACTGCCACGTAACCCTGAAACCTGAAGCCTGTAAACGGAGAACTGGAGGGGACTGTATCCTGAAGCACCCAGACACTAACAAATAATAATAATAATAATAATAATAATAATAATCTTACGAGTGGTAATGATCTTTTTAAACTATTGAAATGATGATGCTATTTTGTTCTTGCAAATACCAGGCATTTTCAAAGCCAAAGAGGATGCCCTGATAAATGAAGGATGAACTTACTCCCTTTAGTATCAATCTATCTATCTGTCCATCTGCCTATCTATCTTTCTATCTATCTGTCTATCTGTAAAGAATGAATCTGGACTTACTCTTAGCTGCACACCCCTACACTCCCTCAGACACCAACACAAGTACTCACATGACACTGACTGATATAGAGTTTCTTTATCAGCTTAGTAACCATTGATAACACTGAGATTATCACCTGTTATCTGTAGGTAATAGATACACAGCGTGCATTGACGCAGTGGAAGTGATATGATATATGGTGAAAACTTGATTACGGGTTGAACGAAGATTTGACAGTTAAAAAGATAAGCTTGCTTTCTTTCTCTCTATCTGCCTATCTATTTATCTACCTGCCTATCTATCTGTCTACCTACCTATCTATTTACCTGTCTATATATGTCTATTTGCCTATCTATCTACCTCTCTCTCTCTCTCTCTCTCTCTCTCTCTCTCTCTCTCTCAAACACACACACACACACACACACACACACACACACACACACACACAAACTTTAGACCATGTGGAGAGGGAAATTAAGAATAAGGCAAGCAGTTTCAAAGTTAATCAGTTAGATGCATAGGGATCTAAAAGCTAGTAGTTAACTCCTGAGGTATAGAGTTTGGTAGAAGGGAACTGAAAATGTTATAGCAGTTACAGTTTCAGGTAAAAATTATGCCAAGGAAGTTACTGACGTCAGTGTTTGGCGGATTCTGTTTAACTTGGCACGTATTGAGGGCATATGTTTTTATTTTTTTTTTTATGCGAATAAGAAGGAACCAAAGGCTAGGAGCCCGCAAACAATTCCTTCCAAGAAAAAACAAAAACAATACAATAGTGAGCCAAATTCAAGATCTGTTCATTTCGAGATGCCTGGACACACTGCATTTGAAAGACTGGAGACCATACGAAGTAGGAAATACAGACAGAGGGAGGCAGTTCCAGAGTTGACCCGTTGCATAAATAAAGAACTGGGAGTAACGGTTAACTCTTGCATTAGAGAGTTGGACAGAAAAGGGATGAGAGTTTGTTGCTAGACGGGTGCTACGCACCTGTTCTAGAGGTGGAGGGATGCAAGCAGACAGTTCAGAGGAGCAGCAACCATTGAAGTAGCGATAGAAAAGAGATAAAGAAGCAACAGTTCGGCGAAGAGATAAAGGTTGAAGGGAGCCAGTAAGAAGAGCAGAGTTAATGAGACGAGAAGCTTTTGACTCCAACCTGTTGAGAAGAGCTGTATGTAGGGAGCCTCCCCACACATGAGAGTTGTGCTCTACACAGGTGCGAATAGCACCCGTGTATAAAGTCAACAGCTGTGCAGAGTTAAAGAAGGTACGACTGGCGTTTGCTTTATTTAATTCTGTACTCGGTCTGCTAACCTCACGACTCCGGATGACGTGATATACAACTTTTTCCTGCTTGTACCAGAAGACTTTATTCATGTTAGGAATGGTCTCTCGCGCTGAAGGGGTCTACTGTGGCTACACCGAACCCATCCATATTGAAAAATCTATTCCAAGCCAAATACAATAGTCAAGAGGTGGCAGAAAGAAACTGAATTGCCCTTCCTATCCCAGTGGGTTAAGATGCATTAATTTTACCACTTGACACCGTATATACTGCTTGAATTGAATAAGATACTGAAAAGTGTTGGAAGTAAAGCATATAACCCAGAAAGTGAGATTTGTCGTTTCATATATTAAATTATCACGTCATAAACTAAAAGGCACTCCAACGCCAATATAATTTCTGATTTATAAACCAACCTCCGCCCAATGTCGCTGACGTAAGTATGTAAGTCTTATTCTGCTCTCTTACACAAATCAGATAAGGCATGCCTCTGCAGATGCCAATAAAATTAACGGTTTATTCCTGCCTCATCATCCGCATTCACATCAAAATTAAATTAGCTCATCCTTGACTCAGATATCATGAAATCCACTGTCAACTTTTTGAGATACTTTGCGCACAAACAGTCACACAAACAGACAAGGGTGAACACATAACCTTCACGTACTTCATTGGTGGAGGTAAATATATCAAATTAAATAATGCACAGCTTAGGCAAAGAAATAAATGGAACGATATATTTCCATATAAACATCGAAAAACATCATCATGTATCTTCGACAAAGAAAAGGTTGAAAAGGTTGATCCTTGATAAAGATACAATACGAACGATTCGATACTGGTAAGGTTCAGGGATCACCATATTATATAATTTATCTTCTGCCGCTTTGCCTTGCATCTCTGCAGTATCCCCGGCCATCCTATCGCGTTGACGAATAGGGGAATTAGGAGGAGGAACACGAACAACAACAATCTACCCTCCATCTCTCTGCCTGACTTACCTCATGTCTCTCACCCCCCCTCTCTCTCTCTCTCTCTCTCTCTCTCTGTATATATATATATATATATATATATATATATATATATATATATATATATATATATATATATATATATCCCATCTGTCTATCCCCACACTCCGACACGTCACCTAAATAGGACCTACCACCTGTTTACTGGCTGTGTGTGTGTGTGTGTGTGTGTGTGTGTGTGTATCAGTATGTACATGAACCTATGTCCGTGTGCATCATTGTGTCCGTGTATCTATGTACTCGTATCAGTGCCTGTGTGTATCAGTGCCTGTGTGTATCAGTGCCTGTGTGTATCAATGCCTGTGTGTATCAGTGCCTGTGTGTATCAGTGCCTGTGTGTATCAGTGCCTGTGTGTATCAGTGCCTGTGTGTATCAGTGCCTGTGTGTATCAGTGCCTGTGTGTATCAGTGCCTGTGTGTATCAATGCCTGTGTGTATCAGTGCCTGTGTGTATCAGTGCCTGTGTGTATCAGTGCCTGTGTGTATCAATGCCTGTGTGTATCAGTGCCTGTGTGTATCAGTGCCTGTGTGTATCAGTGCCTGTGTGTATCAGTGCCTGTGTGTATCAGCGCCTGTGTGTATCAGTGCCTGTGTGTATTAGTGTGCGTGCGTGCTCTGATCAGTGCTTGTAGCAGTGTTTGCGTGAATGAATACGTGCCTGCATTAGTGTGTGCCTGATCCGTGTGCGCGTGTATAGTGCGTACATGCCGCAGCGTGTGCGTGCATCGGTGTGTGCCTGCATCGGTGTGTGCGTGCATCAGTGTGTACGTGCTAAGTGTGTACGTCGTCAAATTGTGAGTGTTCAGTGTGTACTTATTCAAATTATGCGTATTCAGTGTGTGCGTGTTCAGTGTGTTCGTGTTTAGTGCGTGCGTGTTCAGTACGCACGTGTTCAGTGTGTGCGTGTTCAGTGCGTGCGTATTCAGTGTGTGCGTATTCAATGTATGCGTGTTTGTTGTGTGCACTCTCAGTGTGTGCGTACTTGTGTGCGTGTTGTGTGCGTATTTACTGTGTACGTATATCAGTGTGTAACCCAAACTGTCTGCATGTTTGTAAGAGTGAAGGTATGCAGAAATTTAATGATGGTGATGACTGAGGCGTCTGGCAGTAGATAATAGTAGTAGATAGATGATGATGATGGCTATTATGCTGGTTGTGGTGGTGGTGGTGTGGTGATTTTGATGATGATGATGATGATTTTTTTCTAGTTCTTTTTAATCCGAAAACTCTTATGTCATCTTGGAGGATTCTGTATTCTACTCCTTTCACCTTAACTTGGCTCATATGTTCGTCCATTTGCAGCTTATTTCACGCGTCTCAGTTGCGTCTATGAAACAGCACTTGTTCGTGGCTAGCATAATATTCTGTTGTTACAACTCAACATTCGAGATGAAGAAATTGCAATTTTAGGCCACACACACACACACACACACACACACACACACACACACACACACACACACACACACACACACACACACCTCTAACTATCCCCGTCTCTAACTCGCGCTCTCTCCCCCACTCTGTTTCAGACTAATTCTTACTCACTACGTTACTATTTCGTAACAGTATGTTACTTTCAGTTTAAAGTAATGGACAAAACATTGCTATTGTATAAATAGCCTTTAAAAGAAAGCCCCAGCTTTTTCGTCCATATCTTAAATAGGTATCATTGAAAATATAATAAATCTATATAATATGTATCAATGGTAGGCCACATTTTTTTGCCTTTTATTTACGTATATTATTTTCAGTAGGTATACTAGGTAACAGTGTAAAAGAACATTTGTTACATTATACAGTAAATAGCTTTTTCCTGTACCTTCGGCTCCAAGCTTCATTAAAGTGACACCGACATGTATATGATTTTTTTTTTTTTTTTCGGTATAAGAGTATATTGACATTACTGGTATAACCACTCAGACTGACTAGTATTATCAAAACAGTATGTAGTGTATTGTTATATCACAGGTTATTATTAACCTTTCCTTCGTGTTCGTTTTTCTTATCCAAAGTAGCGGGAACGGGAGCGGGAGTGCCGCTACATTTCATATCAAGTAGAGAAACCAGTAACGCCACTACTTTTTCGAGCTAGTAACGGGAATCGGAGCGCCGCTACTTTTTATGAGTAGCGTTCCCAGCATTGCTCTTGATTCACTCGTCCTTCCTTGACTGATAATTCTTACAGTACGGTGACTGCTTCTGCTGTCTTGGTCTCGGCTTCCTTGATGTTCTTCAAGTTTTCGTTTGCTTTGAAATACTGAAAGACATTCAGTATTAAGTTTCTTGTCTATGGAGCGTAGGATGTCTTGCTGACGTGCTAGCAAAACAAGCATCCTCCATGCTTGACGCTTGGCAGGCAACTGAGGTGACACTTGGAACTTTGAATGATGAGGATGATGAAGATGGCAGATGGGTTATCAGAGGATTACGCGACCGGTGTCGGCAAAATTATTGTTTCCTTAAGGTAAGTTAATAGTCAGTGCTTCTCTGTCTGTGCAGAATAGCTTGATGGCTTTGCCTTTTACATGTATATTTCAATAAATACTTAGTATGACAAGGTATTGTTATCGTTTTAAACAAATAAACACAAAAGTATGCTACACAAAAGTATGCAACCTCCTCCTACCCCTTCCCCTGCACCCACACCACCTCCCCCCCCCCGTGCTGCAGCAGCCAACACACATCGCACACACAACCACCGCCGGATTAAGGGGCCCGGGCCCTGGGCCACCCACCAAGAGGGGGCCTCCCACCAGAGCAACTTGTGTTCATTTCATTTCGTGTTTATGCATTACATATTACAGCATTGGATGAATAGTCCCCGTTCAGTATTTCCTAACTAAAAGTGTCCTATTTATATATTAGGATTTAGGTTACCAGTCTGTGGTGTATGCCATTGGGGGAGTTGGAAAGGGGGCCTTCCTTCCAAGCGGGCCCCGGGCCTCCCACATGCTTAATCCAGCCGTGTCTTCAGTTAAACATAGATGGCATAAACACCAAAAAACAAGACCTCACACAATTCATCAAACAACAGAACATACACATTGCCATCTTACAAGAAACAAAACTACACAGAGCACAGAAAACACCGACATTTCATAACTTCACCACCATTCGACAAGACCGGGCCGACGGCGGTGGCGGTGGACTCATCACCCTGGTACACAAATCCATCAACTTTGCAGATACCAGTGCACACACAAAGTCACTTCTCCCCCCACATGACACCACAACAGAAATACAATCAGTTAAAATACGCACTGGTAACAAATCACACATAACAATCGCTAACACATACATTCCCCCCCAGTCGTCCGCCACAGTACCACACAATTACTCTCCACAGTTACACCACATCACCAACATACCCATCATCATGGGTGGTGATTTCAACGCTAAGTCGTCGGCCTGGCATGTCAACAACTCTGACACAGACAGAGGGCTGGTACTACAATCCCAGACAGATCATCTTTTCATACTGAACAATCCAGACCAACATACCCATATCACACACCAAGCCCTCTTCCTCCCACCATCTCCAGACATCACCTTCTGCTCCCCAAACCTCGCCCCCACTACATCATGGAGAGTGGTCAAAACCTTAGGTTCTGATCACCTCCCAATCATCATCACTACCAAAACCAGAACCACCCCAGCTGGCCACAAACACACATACACTAATTGAAGCACACGCTGTAGTAAGGGCACAAGCGCCATTAAAAAAAAAAAAAAAAAAAAACGAGAAAAACGCATTTAAAGTTTTGAAACAGCAAGATCTTCCAAACCAAACCTACGAATTCAATCTACTTTGCACCAATTTAAAGAAAATTTATCCCTCTAATACGTCTCCCAAAATTATTTCATTATTATGCTTTATGCCTTTGCTGCAGCATAAAACGTCAGGTAATGTGGCTCTGATACTTTGCAAAATCAGATCTCTTTTACTGCTGAAATCATTTTTTTTCCATCTCCTAACCATTGACATTACAACACATCAGAATAGATGTTATAATAATGCCATAATAGTAGCATACGCATGATAATCATTCATATAATAATGGTAAATAATAATAAAAAAAATCAACAATGTTCAGAATAATACCGCAATATCATAATAATAAAACGATTAGAATAAAAGTCATAAATAGTCATAAAAGACTATAATAGGGTGGCAGGCATACATAAAAAAGGAAGAGAGAGAGAGAGAGAGAGAGAGAGACAGACAGACAGACAGACAGACAGACAGACAGACAGGTGAGTGAGGAGAGACAGACAGACAAAGGAAGGGGAGTGTAACACTTATGCGGTGCTCACCAACCCTGCCGACTATTCTCCGCTTCCTAGCCACTTTATTGAAACAACCATCAGCACATGGAGGTCCTATCTTTCGTGCTTCCACCAGTTTCTTAGTCATATGGCTGGTGTAAGCCTTACCTTCATTACGAAGTTTTTTTCACCAAATTGGCTTTCCACGTGTCTGGCTTTGGTGTGCGTTTACGGCCACGGGAAGGACCCAACTCAATACACTCACTATTCTTACTAACACCAGACTCATTTTCACTAACAACAGCCTCCTGGTGCTCACTCTTATCACTCTTATCACCCATGGCTACCACAGTACAACAACACAATGGAAACACTGGCAAACTCAACAAAAATAATGAAACATTCAAAGTGTTCTGTTAAAAAAAGGCGCGGGGAAGAGACTGGTGTTTTGATTGCGTTTATACTGGATGGTGGCATCAGTCACCCAAAAACAACGGTAGCTCAGTCAAAGCGAATTTTCATTGGCTGCTGAGATCCACCAGCGTGGTGCGTGGGAGAGACGTGAGAATGAGAAGGAAGCACGGCTGCCCACACACACCAAAGTACTCCTAGTTTAAAGGGAAAGTGGTGCTTGTGCCCTTACTCCGGCGCGTTCTGGCAGAGCTGTATTAGGGTGTATTCAGCTGAACAATCGCGGGTGTTTCAGGGCTCACTAGACCATAACAAAAATAATCGGAAGGGCATATACGACCTACTGTTGGATAGAGGAAACCCTGAGAAAAAATGCAATACTGGCAACTCGGATTTGGGTGCGGTGGCGCTTGTGCCCTTACTTTTATAATTATTATAAGAGAGCCAACTGGGAGGCCTTTGTAAATGAAACAGAACAACATTTCGAAACACTAAACAGTACACAAATCACAAACATCAACACCGCTGTGCACACTTTCAATACAAATATACAAAACGCAGACAAAAGACACATCCCTAGAGGCAACAGAAAGAGACAACCCCAACTTCACACCAGAAATTCAAGGCTTCATCAGACAACGGGACACACTGCGACACTCCCCAACACCCCATACACAAGACACCATACAACAAATACAAGAACTCAACACTCAGATAAACAAAAAAATATCAGAACAACAAACACTAAACTGGAAAAATTACCTCCAAACACTTGACCACAAAACAAACATCAGCAAACTTACAAAACACTAAACAGCATCACACTTTCCAGCAGCAACACCACACAATCACACACTGCCATCACAACAACAGACACCATACCCTCAAACAAGCAACAAGCAAACACTCTCCTCAATCACTTTTCACAAGTCAGCCATCTAAACCCCCATCCCGAAGACCGACGTATCATCCAACTTAAGAGACAGTTCTCCACAGACCCAAACTACGCACCTTTCACTTACAGCCAGACGAAGCACATCATTAACAACCTCAAACACTCATCTGCCTGTGGACCAGACAACATAAGCAACATTCACCTCATACACCTTGGACCACAAGGCATACAAGCACTCACCAACATATCAAAGTACAGCTACTCACACAACATAATACCCAACATCCGGAAGCATGGCATTATCATCACTATCCCTAAACCCAGCAAAGACCCCACGTTACCCTCCTCACACCGCCCCATCACACTCCTCTGCACCCCTTCTAAAGACACTGAACGACTGGTATTACAACTAGTCACACCTCACATTCCCCTAGCCCAGTTACAACATGGCTTTAGGTCACTACACTCCACAAACACCCTTCTTACAGACCTTACACAGAGAATTTTCGATGGCATGGATTCAGCTAGGCCACTACACAGAACAATCCTTATCACACTAGACATTAGCAAAGCTTTTGATGCCATCCCCCGCCACAACGTCACAAACAAAATACTCAACACAAACATGCATAATAACACAAAAAGATGGCTGGCAAACTACTTAGCAGGCAGATGTGCACAAGTAACATTTGCCGGTCAGTCTTCTACCATCAGAAACTTCACAAACGGTGTCCCCCAAGGATCTGTTTTGTCCTCTATACTCTTTAACCTATACATGCACGACATACCCACACACCACAGATACACATAGCCTCCTATGCAGATGATATAACACTTACATGTACGCACCATGTAAGGCTTGGTGGATGAGTTTGGGAGAGTTTGTAAGAAACGGAATCTAAAGGTGAATGTAGGGAAGAGTAAAGTGATGGTCTTTGAGAGAGGTGAAGTCAGTGAATGTACAGCGAGGTTGGATGGCGAGGAATTGGAAAATGTGAGTGCGTTTAAGTACTTGGGTAGTGTGATGAGTAAGGATGGAGGTTTGGAGGGTGAAGTGCTTGAAAGGGTACAGCAGGGAAGAAAGGTTGCTGGTTCTTTGAAAGCAGTGATAAGAAACAGGGAAGTGAGCATGGAAGTGAAACAGTTACTACATGACAGTATTGTGATACCAACTCTAACGTACGGAATTGAAGCTTGGACGTTGTTGGAAGGACACAAGTCAAGAGTGAGAGCAGTGGAAATGAGTTATTTAAGAGGAGCCTGTGGAGTCACATGGAGGGACAGGCTGACGAATGAGGATATAAAGGAGCGTTGTGGTGTGGATGTGGATGTGATAGGAAGCGTTATGAGGAACACACTGAGGTGGTTTGGCCATGTGGAGAGGATGGAGGGTGTAAGACTGACAAAGAGAGTGTATGTGAGTGAGGTGGAGGGGGGATGAGGGAGGGGGAGGCCAAGGATGAGATGGAGGTATATGAGAGAGGGGGGGTGTGAGTTGGGAGCAGGGCAGTGAAATGGCAGGGGACAGGGCGACTTGGAGGCGATTTGTCTGTGGCCACCTCAAATGGGATTGAGGCGTCTGGCAATAGATAGATAGATAGATAGATGTACGCACCAAAATGCAAACACAGCTGCACACATCATTCAACCTTACCTTAACACATTACACGAATGGTTCACCACAAACAGGCTCAAAATAGCTCCAGCCAAATCTACAGTGACCCTTCTCACAAACTGGACAGCAGAACACATTCACATCCCACACCTAACCATAAACAACACTCTCCTACCACACACACACACCCAAAATCCTTGGTGTAACATACAATACATCAATGTCATTTAAACAACACATCAAAAACATTAAAAATAAAATAACCAAGACTCAATGCTTTGAGGTCACTTGCCCATACAACATTCGGACACAACAAAGAAACCACCACCACAGTATACAAACAGTACATACGTTCAGTGATGAATTATGCAAGACCTGCTTGGGCTTCTAACCTCACCAAAACACACTACAACACTCTACAGACCATACAGAACAAGACCCTAAAAATAATCACAGGCTGCACAGCTACCACATCCACAGACCACCTACATCAAGAAACCAAAGTCCTCAAAGTCAAGGATCACCTAGACATGAGAGGCACCCAGTTTCTTGCTGCAACTTCCACAAACCCACAACATCCACTGCATTACATGGCAGCTCATCCACCCACACCAAGGAACATCAAAAAACACCCAGCACACGATACCGTCATCTCTCCCCCCTCGCCCACCTCAGACCAGCTTCCAGAAGCATATCCACACTCAGATCACTCGCCGCTCCATTCAGTCACTTAAAGACAACACACAGCTGCATGCACGGCCTCCTGACATCCACCCTTCTGAATCCTATCTCCCTCGTGAGGACAGGGTCCACCTGCCCAGGCTGAGATGTGGGCACCATCCAGCCCTCTTAAGCTACCAGAAGAGGCTAGATGACTCCGTTGCTGATGCCTGTCCAGGATGCAACACAGCATCCCATACTATTAAGCACATTATTGAAGACTGCATTGCACACAATCACCTACGCCAGCAATACAATATACACTCTTTGAGAGCTCTGTGGGAAAGCCCGGTCTCGGCCTTCCTAAGGGGCTCGGGGCTGTTCGGCCAGACTGCCTAGGGAACAACTACTACTACAACTACTACTGCAGGGAGGAAGGGGAGGAGGGGTTGGGGGGAGCGTGGGGGGAACTGGAGTTAATGGGAGTGAGGCCGCGAGAGTGGCCTACCTAACATGAATAGATAATAGTTTAGGTTGTTGTTCTTGTTGTCGTTATTGTTGTTGCTTAACCCCTGACTGTCTGGAGAGCAGACCCGTCGACCACAGGCAGGCAAGTGGTTCTGTGGGGCCGTCCTACAGGTACAGTACAGTACATACACCGTGTAGGGATCCGGCGCCCCCTTGTGGTACACACCGCCTCACCAGGGTCACACCAGGGAAATATAGGCAAGTTTGGCTCCTTTGTGGACGCCGCAGCTGCACAGTGGCTCCACGTGTAGGCTCCGTCATGGCCTAGGTTCGTTTTGGATGACCTGGTTAGTTAGATTAGGTTAGATTAAACAGAAAAAACTAAAACATGAGCATTGCATCACAGCGTGAAGAATATCGCCTGGGTAACTACACACACACACACACACACAGCTATCTTCTATATTTTCCCTCTTTATAGAGCAGTCTTGAGTTAGAAGCTGACTCTGGTAAATTTAGAAAGAGGTCAGGGCAGAGTCTCCATATTTTGCGAAAGATTTTGCGCAAGTGCGTCGGTGTGGGAGGACTTAGGAAACACACACACACACACACACACACACACACACACACACACACACACGTAAAGCGGATGCTTCATATAATTTTTCCTTCTTCCATTCGGCTGGTTTAAAATTCACACGAGTCCAATTTAATAAGAAGCACATCCTAGACTTTGGGTGTTTTGCGTGAGGAACTTTGCGTGAGTGCGTGCGGTGTGGGTAGCTGAAAAAACATCACATACTCAAGCGAAGACTTTAAATCATTAAGTTTTCCCTTTTCTTTTTCCTTTTTTCAATGGACTGAGTTCGTTACAAAGTAACAGGGGTCCCGTATACGTCGAGACACGATCTAGGACTTCATTAAATTGCATGAGGACGTTTACGTGTGTGCGTGAATTTGCTTGAGAAGGTGTAACTGTCTTGGTACAGCCAAACGGTGTGAGAGCGAGTAGGGAGTGTGTGTGACCAACAGAAGAGGCAGCACAGCACTGCTCTCTCTCTCTCACCACATCCTCATCCCCCCTCCCCTCTCTTCCATATACCCTTCGCACGCGGAGCAGGAAAGGGAGGGAGGGAGAGGGAGGGGCACGCAGGTGGATAAGAGAGAGAGAGAGAGAGAGAGAGAGAGAGAGAGAGAGAGAGAGAGAGGATGTGGAAAGTTCACGATGAGGCGAGGTACAGTAAGTTTCAGATGGAAAGAGATTGACCTACCTATCAACCCACTGGAAGCATACATTCCTCCCTCTCTATCGCTACTTTAATAGTCACTGCTCCTCTGAACTGTCTGCATGCATTCCTCCACCTCTATGATGGGCGCATAGCACCCGTCTAGCAGCAAACTCTCATCCCTTTTCTGTCCAACTCTCTAATGCAAGAGTTAACCGTTACTCCCAGTCCTTCATTTATGCAACAGGTCAGCTATGGAACTGTCTCCCTCTGTCTGTATTTCCTGCTGCCTATGATCTCCAGTCTTTCAAACGCAGTGTGTCCAGGCACCTCGAAATGAATGGATCTTGAATTAGGCTCTCTCTTGTATTTTGTTTTTCTCTTGGAGGGAGCTCTTATTGCGGGCTCATGGCCTTTGGTTCCTTCTTCCTCGCATTAAAAAAAAAAATCCTGTGACTAATGCAAGAAAGCCTTGGTTGAATCACGCTTGTTCTAATGCTGTCCACAACAAGGAGAGGATCTATAAAAGGTACCAGAGCCAACCCACCCCTGAGTCACATCTTTTTTATGTTTCAACCAGGAATCGTGCTAAGTCTGTTCTTCGCTCTGCTAAAAATAGTGTCATCCGTACTAAATGCTGTCAACTCTCCTACTCGAATTCTTCCTGCTCCTTTTGGCACCGTACCAAACACCTTTCTAACAACATTACCTCATCATTCTTCCCTCCTCTTTTCTACTCTGATGGTTCTGTAGCCATTTCTTCTACTGATAAAGCAGATCTCTTCACTCAGACTTTCTCCTCCAATTCCACCTTAGACGATTCCGGTGTTGTTCCTCCATCACTTCCCCCCCTCTGACTTCCTCATGGCAGACATTAAAATTTCTTCAGCTGATGTATTTTCTGCCATCAGAGGCCTCAATACTAACAAGGCATATGGGCCTGATGGAGTCCCTTCTGTTGTCCTCAAGAACTGTGCTTCTGTGCCTACACCCTGCCTTGGTAAACTCTTTCGCCTTTGTCTGTCAACTAGTACTTTCCCTTCTTGCTGGAAGTTTGCTCTCATTCAGCCAGTCCCAAAGAAGGGTGACCATTTCCAACCCTCTAACTATCATCCAATTGCTTAAACATCCTGTGTCTCAAAAGTTTTCGAGTCAATTTTTAACAGAAAAATTTCAAAGCACCTTTCCTACCACAACCTTCTTTCTGATCGTCAGTATGGGTTTCGTCAGGGACGCTCCACTAGCAATCTTCTCACCTACCTTTCAGACTCCTGGTCATCCTCCTTTCAGGACTTTGGCAAAAGCTTTGCCATTGCACTTGACATCTCAAAGGCTTTCGATCGAGTCTGGCATAAATCTTTAATTTCCAAACTGCCCTCTTATGGTTTCTATCCTTCTATCTGTGCCTTCATCAATAGCTTCCTGTCTGGTCGTTCTATAGCTACTGTTGTAGACGGCCACCATTCTTCTAGATCTATCAACAGTGGTGTTCCTCAGGTCTCTGTCCTATCACTAACTCTCTTCCTTTTATTCATCAGTTACCTTCTAAGCTGTACATCTACCCCTGTCCACTCATATGCTGATGACTCCACCCTTCACCTTTCCATTCAGCTCCCGCAACGTCCATCTCAGCAGTTACTTCAACAAACAAGGGATGAGGCTATGGCATGCCTAATGTCTGACTTGGTTTGTATCTCTGACTGGGGTAAAAATAATCTGGTTGTTTTTAATGCATCAAAGACTCAGTTTTTGCACCTATCAACCCGACAAAATCTTCCACAGGAATACCCACTAATGTTTAATAATATTCAGCTTAATCCTGCATCATCCTTGAACATGCTTGGGGTTTCATTCTCTCGGGACTTATCTTGGAAAGATCATATTACATCTCTTGTAAAATCTGCTTCCAAGAGATTAAGTGTGCTAAGCCGACTCTGTACCTTCTTTACCCCTGCACAGTTGTTGACTATACACTAATTTTTTTTCGCCCCTGTATAGAGTACAAGTCTCATGTGTGGGGAGGCTTCCCACATGCAGCTCTTCTCAATAGGGTGGATTAAAAGGCTTTTTGTCTCGTTAACCCTCCTCCTCTTACTGGCTCCCTTCAACCTCTGTCTCTTCTCCACACTGTTGCATCTTTATCTCTTTTCTATCGCTACTTCAATGGTCACTGCTCCTCTGAACTGTCTGCTTGCATCCCTCCACCTTTACGACGGGCACGTAGCACCCGTCTAGCAACAAACTCTCACCCCTTTTCTGTCCAACTCTCTAATGCAAGAGTTAACCGTTACTCCCAGTCCTTCATTTATGCAACAGGTCAACTCTGGAACTGTCTCCCTTTATCTGTATTTCCTACTTCGTATGATCTTCAGTCTATCGAACGCAGTGTGTCGAGACATCTCGAAATGAATGGATGTTGAATTTGGCTCTCTTTTGTAATGTTTTTTTTTTTCTTGGCAGGAACGGTTTGCAGGCTCCTGGCCTTTGTTTCCTTCTTCCTTGCATAAAAAACTTACCTACCTACCTACCTACACACCTACCCACCTACCTATCAACCGACTTTTTTTTTTTTTTTTTTAATGTTTCCGACTCTGGGCATAGGCTTCACAGCCTGCTCTCAAGGCCTAGTAGTCCTCCTACATACCATACACCTCTCTATATGTCACCACTTCGGCGCTAACACCCACCGTCCATATTGAATACATGCTATGGCTGTCTCATACAGGACTGGTGTATTGGTATTAGCGGGGGTATTTATACATGTTGGCGAGTCATCTGGTAGATCAAGAAAGTCTGCTTTTATGAAATTCAAATCCTTAAACTGTTCCCTGCCCCAGCCGGGATTCGAACCTGGGTCCATCAGGACTGCAGGCCGCCTCTCTACCGATTCAGCCACCTACTACATATCTACCTACACACCTACTTACCTACCTACCTATTTACCCACCTTTCTGCCTACCTACCTACCCACCTGTTTACCCACCTACCTACCTGCCTATCTACCTACCTTCCCATCTACCTACCTTCCCACGTACCTACCGACTTGCCTATCTACCTACCTTCCCACTTACCTACCTACCTTCCCATCTACCTACCTATCTGCCTATTTACCTACCTTCCCATCTACCTACCGACCTGCCTATCTACCTACCTTCCCACTTACCTACCTACCTTCCCACCTACCTACCTATCTGCCTATCTACCTACCTTCCCATCTACCTACCGACCTGCCTATCTACCTACCTTCCCACTTACCTACCTACCTTCCCACCTACCTACCTACCTATCTGCCTCCCTACTCATCCACCCACCTACTTATCTACCTACCCACCTATCCGCCCACCTACCTACCTACCTACCTAGTCACCCAACCACCTACTTACCTGCCTAGCCACCTACCTACCCACCTTTCTATCTACCTACTCATCCACCCACCTACTTACCTACCTATCTATCTACCTACCTGCCTGCTTACCTGCATACCTACCCACCTACGTACACACTTAGCCACCTACCTACCTACCCACCTACCTACCTGCCTACCAACCCACCCATCTTCCTACCTTCCTACCTACCTACCTATTTACCTACCTACCTACCTACCAACCTGAATTTAATTTCGTCTTTTATCTTCCATTCCTCATTACCTTTTGTTACCCTTCCATTCCACATCCTTTATAGTCTCTCTCTCTCCCTCTCTCTCTCTCTCTCTCTCTCTCTCTCTCTCTCTCTCTCTCTCTCTTATTTTTTCACCTTTGGAAAGACAACAACCAACTGTTACCCTTGATCATGTGTGTGTGTGCGTGTGTGTGTGTGTGTGTGTGTGTGTGTGTGTGTGTTTGCGCGTAATTGTGTGTGCGTTCATGTGTGCGTGAAACTGAGTGTGCGTGAGCCTGTAAGATAATGTTGTGTGAGTCGGTTCTGTTTGATTCTTTGTGACCCAGAGAGAGAGAGAGAGAGAAAGAGAGAGAGAATGGGAGAGACAGTGTGTGTGTTTCCTTTAATCTGTCTGTTATCTCATGTCCTCTCTCTTTCTCTCTCTCTGAACCTATGTATGTATCTATCTGGATCTATCTATCTGGTAAATAACTCTCTAGTGTCTATCTCTCTGGATCTGTCTGTTTGTCTGGTGTGTAGTTAGTATGTATTTATCTGTCTATCTATCTATCTATCTATCAGTTTGGAAGTATCTTTTTCAGCTGAATGTGGAGTGCTATGGCCATGCATTTATCAGCACTAGTAACCAAGGAGATGTGACTAGTAACCAAGGAGATTCTGGCAACAGTACTATGGATATTGGAGGTGGACTTGATGGCAAGATATTGGGCTGCCTTCTGGCCTTCCACCCTGGCTTGGATGTCTGTCTGTCTGTCTGTCTATCTACCTACCTATCTGTCTATCTATCTACTATCTGTCTATCTATCTACTATCTGTCTATCTATCTATCAAGCTAGCTAGCTAGGTAACTATCTATATACATGTATATCTATCTATCTATTTATCTATCTATCTATCTCTTTATATACAACATAAAGGGCAATTTCAGTCTGCCTGTCTGTTTCTTCACAAACTGCTGCTTCAATGTTTACTTTACTCTGCCTTAACCAACATATTTGGAATGCTTATGACCCAAGGAAGGTTTTAGGGGGATCAAAATTCAAATCTGGGTCACTGAGGTCACCGGTTGAGTGTTCGTCTTTTTGGCCCGGGCAACGTCGGGTACCCCTACAGCCCAATTTTTGACATGGAGACTCATATGGCCTCCATTTCGGACATAAGCTATGTGAGGTTGACCTCCTAGGTCATTTGAGGTCACCGGTCGGAGGTCATTTGAGGTCACCGGTAATAGTAAACAAGTGCACACAAATACTGTGCGTTAGTCTGGGAAAGCTGAAATAGAAAGTTCCTGGACCTCTTATGATCCCTCTTCAAAAGCAAGAGAGGACCTGTACATGGTCTTTGTGGAGCAGCAAAAAAGACTGAACTACAACAAATAGCATAAGAGTGTTCCTCTTATTGACCCGAGCAACGCTGGGTACCCCTGCTAGTATATCTATCTATCTATATTTAAATATAAATACATGTATATATACATGGTGTAACGCGACGTATGACAAAAACTTACACCAGTGATCTATCATGCAGTTTTGAGTATATTTTGTTCTATAACATATACTCTCTGTGACCCCAGTTCAGCACCCAGCATTCGTCTGTTTGGGTGTAAAAGTTTAGTGGCTGCATAGTGCCATTGTGTGAGAGCTTCGCAGGGCGACGGGAGACGAGTATTATTAGCTTATACTGTAATGTACATAAAAATCCCATATCCTATCAGTACAAACGAGTTTTAACAAGAAACTTTACAAAGTCTATTGATTCTTTAACATCGTCATGCATTCATGCAATTCTTTTGCACAAATCGACTGTAAATTTAGAATTAAATTCAAATTTCATGGCTTGCGAGAGAGTAGGGAGAGAGAGGGGCTGGTGTGTTGTTGCCAGTTATGTAATGTTTAGTTTGTAGGATATTGCTACGAGCATTATCATAACACCCACAGCTCATTCAATGGAAAAAAGCTATTGTAAAGGGAGATTAGCCTCTCTTTAAGTCAGGAAGAATATTATTTATAACAATTTTCCCGCTGCAAGCAAACGTGGCGCGATTGGGTATCTCCATCTGTATTCCTCTCTGCAGCACTGGCATTACCATCGCAGAATCCGTAAAAATAGACGATATCTGCATATTCTTCATTGCTGTACGTACGTGGCATGCTGTTTCATGAACAAGCTGAACCCAGTGAACATCTGAACGTGGAGAACAGTATCTGAAGTGTGTGCCTCGCCTGCAAATTTTCCCGCTCAAATTACAGTGAACGCAGGGTTGTCAAGTCCTTATAATCGATCTCATTAGTTTAGTCCTGAAAACTTGCTAGAATGTCGCTAGATAGTAAGCACTGCAAAACATCCCTACAAAATATGATTAAATCTCAAGAATATCACCTAAAAATGGCAAAAATATCCAGAATGTAGCTAGATATCATGTTGTCAGATGTTAAATAGTGCCGCTAGGTAGAAGCAAAAAGTAGGTCTAGCTGCATAGTCGTTACATTGGCAATCCTGTGTCACTGTTTCACGTCATCATATGTAAGCAATTGTGCCACGTTTACTTGCAGCAGAAAAATTATAATGAATAATAATATTACTGCTGACTTAAAGGAACGCTAGTCACACATTACAGTAACGTTTTTCCATTGAATGAGCTCTAGGTGTTATGATAATGCTCGTAGCAGTATCCTACAAACTAAATATTACATAACTGGCAACAACACACCAGCCCCTCTCCTCCCTCCATACACTCTCGCAAGCCATAAAATTTGAATTTAATCCTTAATTTACAGTCGATTTGTGCAAAAGAATTACAGGAATGCATGACGATGTTAAAGTATCAATAGACTTCGTCAAGTTTCTTCTTAAAACTCGTTTGTATTGATAGGATATGGGATTTTTATGTACATTACAGTATAAGCTAATAATACTCGTCTCCCGTCGCCCTGAGAAG
>NC_136965.1:16060965-16085965 GCF_032717465.1 Coenobita brevimanus | reverse complement strand
ATAGTAATACAAATACTATGATTCTAATTATTATTATCATTATTACTTCTATCATTATTATTATTATTATTATTATTATTATGAAGTGTGGCTGCAGAGGAAGGATGAGGTGACATATGAGAGGTATAAGGAAAAGAGGAATAGGGCGTGAAGGGCTGTGCGTGATGCTAAAGTGGCAGCAGATAAGAGGTGGGGTAGGCGGCTGACTGAAAATTTTCAACAGAAAAAGAAAATGTTTTGAAGGAGGTGAAAAGGGTGTGAAAAGGAGAGTCTGGGAAGGAAGAGCAAGTAAAAGCAGAGAATGGAAGGATGTTAACTGAGATGGATGCAGTAAGGAAGAGATGGGCGGAGTATTTTGAAAGATTGTTAAATGCAGAGGAGGAAAGGGAGGCTGAGATTGTGGTGGATGGAAGGGTACAAGGAATAAATGTGTTGGGAGAGTTGAATGATTCTTTGATCACGAAGAAGGAAGTGGAGAAGGCAGTAAAGGAGATGGAAACAGGGAAAGCTGCAGGTATGGATGGGTGTGCTGTGGAATGCCTGAAGGGTGGTGGAGCAACTATTGTTGACTGGTTAGTAAGATTGTTGAATGTGTGCTTTGTGAAAGTATCGTGCCAATTGACTGGGCTAGTGCTTGTGTGGTCCTGTTGTGTAAAGGTAAGGGCGATAAGTATGAATGCACTACCTTTAGGAGTCTAAGTCTGTTAACTGTGGTAGGTAAGTGTATGGTAGAGTGTTAATTAAGAGAGTTAGAGAGGGTACGGAGGAAGTGATTCGTGATGAGCTGTGTGGCTTTAGGAGAGGGAGGGGATGCGTGGATCAGGTGTTTGCTGTGAGACAGGTGTGTGAAAAGTATTTAGCAAAAGGTAAGGATGTGTTTTGGGCGTTCTTGGATTTAGAGAAAATGTATGATAGAATTGATAGAGAGGCCTTGTGGACTGTTTTAAGATTGTATGGACTTGATGGTAGGTTACTAAAAGGAGTGAAAAGTTTTTATGTAAATAGTAGAGCATGTGTAAGAATGGGAAATACTGTGAGTGACTGGTTTCCCGTGCAAGTGGGGCTGCGGCAGGAATGTGTGATGTCGCCTTGGTTGTTTAATATTTATATGGATGGTGTTGTAAGGGAGGTGAATGCAAGAGTTTTAGGTGGAGGTCTGAGTCTGGTGAAAGTTGATGGTAGAGAGTGGAATCTGAAGCAGCTGCTGTTTGCAGATGATACTGCACTTGTGGCTGATTCAGAGGAGAGATTGAGACTGTTGGTAGAGGAGTTTGGAAGGGTGTGTGAAAGAAGAAAAATTGAGAGTATATGAGAATGAGAGTAAAGTGATGAAATGTACGAAGTTGGTAGATGGTAGAAGGATGAATAAAGTTTTGAATGGTGAGTTGCTTGAGAAGGTAGAGTGTTTTAAGTATTTAGGGTCACATGTTGCTGTGCATGGAAGAATAGATGCAGAAGTGACGTTTTTAATGAATGAAGTAGGAAAGGTGCTGGGAGGAGTGAAAAAAGTGTTTAGATGTCTTTTGCTTAGGATGGATGTAAAGAGAAGATTGTATGAGGGTGTTGTGATGCCGACTGCGTTATATGGGGCTGAAACATGGAATATGGGTGTAGCAGTGAGGAAAAGTTTGAATGCAATGGAGATGGGGTGTCTGAGGAGTATGTGTGGAGTGACACGTATGGATTGTGTGGGAAATGATGAAGTGCGTAGGAGAACTGGAGTTGTTCAGGAGATGGCTGATCTAGTTGAGCAGAGGGTGTTGCGATGGTTTGGGCATATGGAGAGAATGGATGATGAGCGACTGGTGAAAAAGTTAACTAGATCTGATGTGAGAGGTGTAAGGCTGAGAGGAAGACCACGAATAGGATGGATGGATGGTGTGAAGAAGAGTTGGATGCGAGAGGGATGTCTGTTGAGCAAGGAAGAGTGCCTGTCTGTGATAGAAATAAATGGAGAGAAATTGTGAATGAATAAATGATGATGCAGCCTGAGGGGATATTCTCCTGCATTTGTCTGATTGGGTCTATGAATGTGCGTGGATGTAGTACGATTGAGGCTAAAAGGGAGGAGATTGGGAGAATGTTTGTGAGAAGAAAGTTGGATGTGTTAGCTTTGAGTGAAACGAAGATGAAAGGGAAGGGGGAATCTATGTTTGGAAGTGTGAATGGAAGATTGACAGGTGTTGTTAGAGGAAGGGCAAGAGAAGGTGTGGCCTTGTTAGTGAGTCCGGAAGTACAGCAATGTGTGATTGAATGGAAGGAGGTGTCATCGAGACTGATGTGGGTGAAAGCGAAATTTGAACGTGAGTTGTGGGTGTTTGTGAGTGCATATGGGCCTAGTAGTGAAAGGGATGAACAAGAGAGGGAGTCTTTCTGGAATGATGTTGATGAGTGTCTGCAGAGTTTTGGAGCGAATGTGAAAGTGGTAATGATGGCAGATCTGAATGCTAGAGTGGGAAATGTAGCAGTTGAAGACGTAGTTGGTATGCATGGTGTGCCTGGAAGAAATGAAAATGGGGAACGAATGATAGCGATGTGTGTTGAGCGAGAGATTGTGATTGGGAATACGCTGTTTGAGAAGAAAGATATTTATAAGTATACATGGGTGAGACAGGAGGGTGGAAGGGTTGTTGATAGAGCCTTGATGGACTATGTGGTTGTGTCTAGGAATGTAGTAGGAAGATTGTTGGATGTGAGAGTTCTGAGAGGGGAGGGTGGAGGTATGTCTGACCACTACCTGGTGGAGGGAAAGTTAAGAGTAGGTAAGAGATGGGTGAGAGCTAGGAGGGTTAGGTGTGGCAGGGAGGTTTTGAAAGTGAGTGAGTTGGATAAAAGTGAGAAAAAGATAGAGTATCAGGAGAAATTGAAAGATGAGTGGAACGCAGTGAAAGATCGGGAAAATGGCAGCGTGGAGGAGGAATGGCAGTTGTTTAAGAGTGCTGTGGTGGGGCATGCAGAAGAGGTGTGCGGTGTGAGACGTGTGGGTGGTGGTGGTGTAAGAAAAGGAAGTGAATGGTGGTGCGAGGAAGTAAGTATGGCTGTGGCTGAGAAGAGACGTGCATATGAAGTGTGGCTGCAGAGGAAGGATGAGATGTCATATGAATGGTATAAGGAAAAGAGGAATAGAGCGAGAAAGGCTGTGCGTAATGCTAAAGTGGCAGCAGATGAGAGGTGGGGTAGGCAGCTGACAGAGAATTTTCAACAGAATAAGAAAATGTTTTGGAAGGAGGTGAAAAGGGTGCGAAAGGGAGAGTCTGGGAAGGAAGAACGAGTAAAAGCAGAGGATGGAAGGATGTTAATTGAGATGGATGCAGTAAGGAAGAGATGGGAAGAGTATTTTGAAAGATTGTTAAATGTAGAGGAGGAAAGGATGGCTGAGATTGTGGTGGATGGAAGGGTGCAAGGAATAAATGTGTTGGGAGAGTTGAATCATTCTTTGATCACGAAGGAGGAAGTGGAGAAGGCAGTAAAGGAGATGAAAACAGGGAAAGCTGCAGGTATGGATGGGTGTGCTGTGGAATGCCTGAAGGGTGGTGGAGTGACTATTGTTGACTGGTTAGTAAGACTGTTGAATGTGTGCTTTGAGAAAGGTATGGTGCCAATTGACTGGGCAAGTGATTGTGTGATCCCGTTGTATAAAGGCAAGGGTGATAAGTATGAATGTACTAGCTTTAGGGGTATAAGTCTGTTGAGTGTTGTAGGTAAGGTGTATGGTAGAGTGTTAATTATGAGAGTTAGAGAGAGTACAGAGGGAGGGATTAGTGATGAGCAGTGTGGCTTTAGGAGAGGGAGGGGATGCGTTGATCAGGTGTTTGCTGTGAGACAAGTGTGTGAAAAGTATTTAGCGAAAGGCAAGGATGTGTTTTGGGCATTTATGGATTTAGAGAAAGCTTATGATAGAATTGATAGGGAGGCTTTGTGGACTGTTTTAAGATTGTATGGACTTGATGGTAGGTTACTAAAAGGGGTGAAAAGTTTTTATGTAAATAGTAGAGCGTGTGTAAGGGTGGGAAATGCTGTGAGTGACTGGTTTCCCGTGCAAGTGGGGCTGCGACAAGGATGTGTGATGTTGCCTTGGTTGTTTAATATTTACATGGATGGTGTTGTAAGGGAGGTGAATGCAAGAGTTTTAGGTGGTCTGAGTCTGGTAAATGTTGATGGAGGAGAGTGGAATCTGAAGCAGCTGCTGTTTGCAGATGATACTGCACTGGTGACTGATTCAGAGGAGAGATTGAGACAGTTGGGAGAGGAGTTTGGAAGGGTGTGTGAAAGGAGGAAATTGAAAGTAAATGAGAATAAGAGTAAAGTGATGAAGTGTACGAGGTTAATAGATGGTAGGGGGATGAATATAGTTTTGAATGGTGAGTTGCTTGAGGAGGTAGATTGTTTTAAATATCTAGGGTCACATGTTGCTGTGGATTGAAGAATAGATGCAGTAGTGAAGTTTAGAATAAATGAAGTAGGAAAGGTGCTGGGAGGAATGAAAAAAGTGTTTAAATGTCGTTCGCTTAGAATGGATGTAAAGAGAAGGCTGTATGAGGGTGTTGTGGTACCGACTGCATTATATGGGGCTGAAACATGGAATATGGGTGTAGCAGAGAGGAAAAGTTTGAATGTAATGGAGATGAGATGTCTGAGGAGTATGTGTGGAGTGACGCGTATGGATCGAGTGTGAAATGATGAAGTGCGAAGGAGAACTGGAGTTGTTCGGGAGATGGCTGGTAGAGTTGAGCAGAGGGTGTTGCAATGGTTTGGGCATATGGAGAGAATGGATAATGAGCGATTGGTGAAAAAGATAACTAGATCTGATGTGAGAGGTGTAAGGCTGAGAGGAAGACCACGAATAGGATGGATGGACAGTGTGAAGAGAGCGCTGGATGCGAGAGGGATGTCTGTTGAGCAAGGAAGAGTGGCTGTGCGTGACAGAAATAAATGGAGAGAAATTGTGAATGAATAAGTGATGACGCAGCCCTGAGGGGATATTCTCCCGCATTTGGTCTGATCAGCTAGTCAGGTCAGGTGCGGGTAAGGGGATGGGTCTGTTATGATGTGGCAGTGGTAAACCAGTTCTGCTGTCGGGCCCTGCTGCGGATGTCACTGATTGCATTGCGCAGTTGACCTTTGTGCGGTGTGGTGCGGTGAGGATCTGTCCGTTCTCCCCTTTGGGGCTAAGATGCGAATGAATGTGTTTGAATGGATGAGTAAATGGAGAGTGAGTCGTCCTGTCTCGGCTACCTCCCTTTCCTTGGGGGAAGCAGCCCAGGTATATAAATAAAAAAAATATATTGTCTGATCAGATGATCAGGTCAGGTGCGGGTAAGGGGATAGGTCTATTATGAAGTGGCAGGGGTAAACCAGTTCTACTGTCGGGCCCTGCTGCGGATATCACTGATTGCACTGCGCAGTTGACCCTCACGCGGTGTTGTGTGGTGAGGATCTGTCCCTTCTTCCCTTTGGGAATAAGAAGTTTGAGTGGATAAGTAAATGGGGAGTGTGTCGTCCTGTCTTTGGTACCTCCCTTTCCTTGGGGGAAGCAGCCTAGGTATATAGATATAGATAGATTATTATTATTATTATTATTATTGTTGTTGTTATTATTGTTTTCACTATCATTATTATTATTATTATTATTATTATTATTATTACTACTACTACTACTACTACTACTACTACAACTACTACTACTACAACTACTACTACTACAACTACTACTACTACAAATACTACTGCTACTACTGCTACTACTACTACAACTACTACTGCTACTACTGCTACTACTACTACTACTAATGCTACTACTACTACTACTACTACTAATCATCATCATCATCATCATCATCATCTAATTCTGTGTTGCTCCACGAGGAACGTAGGAGCCCAGGGCTAGGCAAGTTGGTCTTGACATTTAAGATGAGAGCGACCAACCTCACTCATCCCTGAGTGGCATTGCATGAGCAATAAACCCCAACCATTCCCTGGATATAAACCTACACAGGCTCAATCTGACTGGAGGGCCTTAATTACCCACTAAGCAACCAGGCGCCATAATTTGGTTATATGGTTACCACCCAACGTAGTAAATGATTTTCTGGTGTACAGGAAACCATTTGGTTTGTTACTCAGTGTTGAGTCATGCATGGGCAGAAGGAAAAGGAAGAATGGAGGAAAGAAAGACAGAAGAGGAAGAATGGAAGAGAGGAAAGGGCAGTCGGCCGAGTGCAGCACTCCATCGAGTGAATGGATGGCGAGCGCCCCCACCTACCACCAAAAATAATAATAATGTTGCAGATGCCAGACGGCAACGAGAAAAATGCTTGTTTGCCTTTCGTGGATGGAAATGTGTGTGGAATAGGTATGTACAATATATATATGTATCTGTCAGTTGATCTGTCTGTCTGTCTGTCGGTCTATTAGTCCATCTCTGTATCTATTTGTATAGCTGTTTATGAATCTCTGTCTCCATCTATGTCTACCTCCATCTATCTGTATCTGGGTAACTATCTATCCATCTATCAACTTGTCTATCTATCTATCAGAGCAGCTGTCTGTCCATCTTTGTGTATATGTCTGTCTGTCTGACTGTCTGTCTATCTGTTCCCTGGATGGGAATGTATTTGTAATCATTATCTATCTATCTGTTTATCTATCCATCAATCTGCCTGTCTGGATAACTATCTATCCATTTATCGCTACTGTATTTCTGTATTTATCTATCTACCTGTCTCTCTATCTGGATCTAGGTAACTATCTTTCCATCTATCTCTGGCCATCTATCTTTCTATCTATTTTATTTCCTGGATGAAAATGGGTTTCTAATCGGTAAGTATCGATGTATGTATCTATCTATCCATCTGTTATCTATCTCTGTCTGTCTGTCTGTCTATCTATCTATATCTATTTTCTATCAATCTGTCTGTCTGTCTATCTATCTATCAATCTGTCTCTCTGTCTATCTATCGATCGATCTGTGCATCTGGGTAGCTATTTATCCATCTATCTCTGTGATAATGGCAGCATCCTAAGATGTGTTTTTCTATTATCATTCTTTTATTTCAAGTATTTATTTATTCTTGGTATCCCATAAGCATTTTTTGGAATTTCTGTCAAATAACCTCAAAATTCTC
The DNA here is from genome assembly GCF_032717465.1 of Coenobita brevimanus. Lineage (NCBI taxonomy): Eukaryota > Metazoa > Arthropoda > Malacostraca > Decapoda > Coenobitidae > Coenobita > Coenobita brevimanus. The sequence continues at coordinate 16,078,841 of NC_136965.1, read as the reverse complement.
ATCAGCTGGCCTATTTTGCCATATATAATCTTGTTTGTTGACTAGTACCAAGATCCTGACGCAGAAATGGCGCCAGTCGAAGGAATGCTGTGGTGAGGATGCAGGGCCGTAGCATCGTCTTATTTTGCCTCTGAACTACGGCAAATAGGGTTCAGAAAGCCAATAGCCTCCTTAAAAGATATATGAACTCTACCGCTACTTGTTTATTACAAGCACGTCAGAAATGATCTAGATATTACCTTTAAGCACTCGATGATTTAAAAAGAAATCAGCGTTGCCAGTGCTGAGTGATGATGCACCTGAAGGAAGCTCCCGGAGGTGCAGTCTTTTAAAAGAAACAAGCAACGCACATTTCGAGGGAATTTCTACTTTATTTAAATCTCTCCATTATATTTCTATCAAGTAACATCTGTAGTATCACTTTTGATTTAAAACATGGGTAAAAAACATCAAGCAATACAGATTTTAATAGTTTTAAATTTAACTGGAGGAATCTCAAGCACAATGTAGCCTTGGTCACGCGACCCTTGAGATGCAGAGTTGCAGACCATCGAGCAGTCAGTCTTCCCGCGGGTCGGGAAGCGGGAGGGTGTTGTGGCACAGCTCGCACTAGCTTTGCGTTTTCCTTATACTGGGCGTTTCCGATTGTGTTTCCCGTGATTAATGGATAGACTGGATTACTGTGGAGGCGAGGGAAGTGGCACAAGTTCCGGGAAGGGGAAACTATGCCTGGTTTGGACACAATGTGAGTTGAAATTTGTTATTATTATTATTATCATTATTATTATTATTATTATCACTATTATTATTATTATTACAAAACAACAACAACAACAACAACAACAACAAGAACTACTACTGCTACTACTACTACTACTACTACTACTACTACTACTACTACTACTGCTACTACTACTACTACTACTACTACTACTACTACTACTGCTACTACTACTACTACTACTGCTACTACTACTACTACTTCTGCTACAGCTGCTGCTTTGCTGCTGATGCTGCTATTATTATTATTATTATTATTATTATTATTATTATAACTGCCAATACGACTACTATTACTACTACTACTACTACTTCTATTATTATTATTATTATTATTATTATTATTACTACTACTACTACTACTACTGCTGCTGGTGCTGCTGCTGCTGTTGTTATTATTATTAGTATTAGTATTAGTATTAGTATTATTATTATTATTAAAATGCAGCAAGTCATCAAAACAGACAGCAACAATCCGCCAGAAGGAGCCCATGGAGGAGTGTACACGGCGCGAATGACCTCCGGACGGAAACGGCTTAAGTCCACCTGGGCCACGCGCCCCTATGGCATGGAACTCGCCCGCCGCCACCATAGCAGGAATACAGGACAACCTGTCGGGTGAGCTGCCCATCAATCAGACCGGGGTGGAACTGTTTCACCATTTCCTTACAGCACCCCTGAGACGGCCAGTAGCCGCTCACCCTCCTACAGGAGACAGCCTGAAGCTGCACTGGAGGGAACGAGGAGATGACCTGAAGCTGCTCCCGCCTTCATCAGGAGATGGCCTGCAGCCGCTCAGAAGGTGCCCCTCGGAGAGACAGCCCGTAGCCGCTCACCCTCCTACAGGAGATGGCCTGAAGCCGCTCCGGAGGCCAATCAGGAAACGGCTGGTAGCCACTCCCGCCTTCGTCAGGAGATGGCCGGAAGCCACTCTGAAGGTGCCTCTGAAGAGACGGCCTGTAGCTGCTCCCCCTCCTACAGGAGACGACCTGAAGCCGCTCTGGAGGTCAATCAGGAGACGGCCAGTAGCTGCTCCTGCCTTCGTCAGGAGATGGCCGGCAGCCCCACTGAAGGTGCCGTCGGAGAGTCGGCCTGTAGCCGCTCTACCCTCCTGCAGGTGACAGCCGGTAGCCGCTCTAAAGGTGTCCCGAGACAGCCAGGGCCAGTAGCCGGGCCCTACAGCCAGAGATGGCCTGAAGCTGCTCCTTCATCAGGTGCTGAGCCCGGTCCACTTACCCAAGACTGGGAGGGAGCCCCCAGCCTAGAGAGGCCCTGTGACCACCACTGGGCTTTTCTCCCTATGGCCAGTGGAGATGCCCCTGATGGACCCTGATGCCGGCCGACGTCGACGCTCACTCCTGACGGCATCCCCGACCTTCAGGGACCTCAGCTCCCGCGACCTCCCGACTGCCCCTCAGACTCCCGGGCGGGACCTCCCTGCACCCAGTTGCTGGAGATCCTCATCCTCCATCAGGCACCTGACCCAAAAGTTCAGGGAACTGCTCAGCATCAGCCCAGAGGGCCAGACACCCACCCTGAGTCCAGAAGCCTCAGGCCCCTACGCCCCCAGCAGCCCCGGACGAGAGAGGACACCCCTACATGCTGTCCCCCGCCCCCAGGACCTAGCAGCCCCTGGTGGATCCAAGCCCCGTCAGTAGGGAGGCTGAGACTCTGCCGCCGCACCTGCACCTGACTGTGACACGTCCGACCTGACAGTGAGTGAAAGTGAACACACGCAGCATAAAGACAGTGTAGGAATGAAGGAGTAAAGTGAGCCGGTGGTTAGAGCATAAAAGAAAGTGGTGGAAAAGATAGTGCAATAGTGAGACAGTGAAGGACGGGTCTACCATAGTGAACAGTGCCGCCGTTTCATGTGAAGATCATACGAAGGCCTCTGAGTTGAAAGCCCAGTACCGCCAGCTCCACCCGGGTACATAGTGAAGTAGTGTAATAGTGATCTATGGGCCGAGGTACAGTGAACACTCTTCACAACAGTGACGGCACATCTCGGTAAGACCAAGCTTAGGCCCAGTGTAAAATATTAACGCTACCCAGGGAAATCAGACAACAACCACCACTGGCCTAGGAGATCTAAACTCCCCCACCAACGTAAGTGTCTAGCTCAAGTGTCGTTCACCCTAACCAATCTGGCCCTGTACAGTATCCTGCGTGATACTGTTATTCCATATCTGCAGCCCAAGAATTATTATTGTCCATTTTATTTGTATTTGTGACATCTGCTCGTTCCTCTGTAAGATTTAGCGATACACATGTAAGGTGTTGCCTTAAATTTTTGTGTCCTGTCTCTCTTATTTGTCTAAGCTCCGTTCTAGAAAAAGAACCCAGCTATTCACTAGGTGCTCTAGGGACGAGAGGCCGACCCTAAAACACCTAGCAATACAATTATTATTATTATTATTATTATTATTATTATTATTATTATTATTAATATTATTATTACTACTACTACTACTACTACTACTACCACTACTACTACATCACCTCCATCCATTGGGGAATTATATTGTGAAGATCAAAACCAACCTTCCTAATACAGTTCACCATTTGGAGTTGTAATGTGAAGGTTAACACTAACCCTCATATTACAATCCGTTGGCCCCAAGCACCCCAACGGCTGTGGTTACCAACCATGTACTATTACTATTTTATTTTTTTATTTATTGATAATTCAGTGTAAATAGACATTAAACTATTGGAGTCGCTGATCTATGCGACTCTCAACCACTGTGGCTTTGTAATCCATACCCGCCAGAGAGACAGGCCTGAGGGCTGATGATCTTGTGCCCCTGAGACATAACAGAGCAGACCTCAAGAGGGAGAATGACAGTCGGCATCTCATACAGGCCATAACAGAACTCTGTGGTTGACGTTTCTTCTCAGAAAGAACTTCTGCCAGTCTCGAATAGAATCTCACTGCCTCTGGACCCATCCCACCTGATGTCGTGAACACAAGGGGAGTGAATCGACCGTGGTCCACATGTTGGATCCTTTTTTGATAATTTCTATATTTTTCTTGTTCATTCCTCTTGTGTGCAGCTTCGAGAGACAGTTCACGATGACATGCTGCCATGGGATCGAATATCCTGATGTCGAAGAACGCCCTCTGTCCACGTGTCCAGAAACCTCGAGCACTGACATCCACTCTTGCATCATTTGATGTGTTTGCTGTTCTGTGGGTGAAGTGCTCGCCGTCCAGGGGTAGCAGAGTTGGCTCAATCGTGACATCATGGCATATTTCCTGCAGCATTTTGGCAGTGAGGTCGCGTACTTCATCGTGTCGGATGCAAACAAAGCCTCCCTTCTTGCATAAAATTGCATGGTTTGCGTCAAAGGCAGTGCCACAGGCACAGTGTTGAGGTATGTTCTCTATTGGCCACCCATATTTCATGGCTATGGCGTCAATAGATTCTTGTTTGTTGAAGTGGAAGCCTTTTGCCTTGAGAGGCAGGGTTGTGAGCCAGTTCGATGCCCCAACCTCCTGTGCAATTTCAACTCTTCTGCACTGGTCTGGTGTTAGATGTTCGATTATGTGCTGCAACTGGTCTTTTTGTCTTGCTTCACGCTCCTTGCTTTTCTGTGTCTTTATGTCTTTCTGCCTTTGGTGGTCGATTTCACTCGTCTCAACCTGGGCGCAGATCTTCTGTGACAAGGATTCGGTGAGCCTGAGTGAATTTCTGTGTTCATAGCTTGCCATGGCTACTTTATTTATAATGCCAAGGCCTCCCATCCTGGGTGGTAGTGCTAGAAGGTCCCTCTCTTCTGGTGTGGGGATGTGGCCATTGGTTAGAGATGGGAGGAATGAATCCCTGATAGCATCTTCCAGTGGTTGTAGCAGCAACTCGATGTCTGGTATGGTCCTCATCACGAAGATCAACTTGTGCTTTACACCATAGGTAAATTCACTGTATGCTACATGGGGTTCTGTTTTTACGTGGCTGGATAGTGTATGAATTTCTTCTACCCATGTCTTTACCTTATCACCCACATAGTTGTCTTTGAATTCCTTAGTTCCAATCACAGCCCCTAGATGCCTCTAACCTTCCTTGGTCACTATCACGTTTGTGCCTCTAAATGCTTCTTGTGCATCTTGATAGTAAGCTGGTTTCACGATCAAGATGGACTTACTTGCATTAGGGTAGTAACCTATTTCAGGGCCATGAGATGTTACAAGGTCCCACCATTTCCTCACATCCTCAACTTTGCCAGCACCCGTGAGATCATCTGCATAGGCTACCTGTTTTACATTGGTGGCCTCGTATTTGATCTGTTGTTGCAGCACTGTCATCGCCAGGGCGTACATAGCCATGGCAACGGGGTCTGCCTGGGTAGTTCCTTCTGTGGACTGGATTACACCGACATTGTAAGCCGCTGTCTTACCCACAATGTAGAGGTCTGCTGGTTCTTTGTAGGTGTTTTCCACATATTGGACAAATGCTGGGCATTTAACCTTGATATTGTGCAGCATTCCCTCCCGGTTGATGGAATTAAATGCATTTGAGGCATCAACTAATAATACTGCCTGACAGTCCTCTTCCTCAAATATTTTCCTCATGGAGTGTACTGCTGCCTCACCTCCTGCCTGCTGGCCTCCACAGACCTGGAGGTTGCCAACTGCCTGCTTCACATCATCTTTCACCACCTCCATGATGCATTTTCCTATAATCCGTCTTAAGACTTCACCCACCCCGATGGGTCTGCATCCAGGATTCTTATCAAGGAGGATTAGTCTGCAAGCCGTCAGTGCTTCGATGTTACTGCACTGACTTGAAGCCAGCTTCCTCGCCAGTGAGGCAATGGTGTTACATAGGTCTGTTGCTGCCTCCCGAAACTTGATGTTACTGGGGATTACTCGCCAAGATTTTGCATCCAGGCCTGACGGTCCTGCCCCTCCCTGTGTGTGCATTGCCTTTCGCCACACCATATCTCCAGTTATCCTGTCATATATGATGGGATTGGAAGGAGTGTAGTTGCCGTCAAGCTTTGACTGGGCACTTGCTTGTCGTGCAGTCAGGTGTTTTTCTTTTAGTTGTTGCACTGTTTCATCTGTCAGGTCAAGTACTCCGTTTGGTGATTCAGCTGACAGGGATCTTGTTGCCATCGAAACCTTCCCCTGTCTCATCTTGCTGCCAAAAATCCTTGCCACATCGTTGGTATTCTGATTTCTTCTGCCTCGGTTGTTTATTCTCATCTGCAAGGCCCTTGCTTCCTCAAGTAGGTTGTCGATTTCACCTCTTTTCCATGTTTCAACCCGCCTTTGGATGGCCTTAATATTTTCTGCAATGCTAGCTCTTGGGCGGGTCCTGTTGAGGAAGAGATGTGGTATTAGTGCAAGGACCTTAAGAGAGAATGAGGCAATGGGTGTGTTATTGTTGTAGTTGGCTATCAGGTGAGTAATTTCCTTGATCATGTCAGTTGTAGCATTGCATTTGGGAGGTTCAAAAAGGTTACTTGAGGACCATCCAACTATTTCATTATATGTGGTGTTCACCCAGGTTACTGCATTTTCTCGGGATTTGCCCATCCAGTATGTGGGACGACCTTCTCGCACAGACCTTTGAAGATGTTCTGCTTTCTCGTTGTTTGTGTCACTACCGTTCTGAGGATGTATAATACCTGGATGATTCCCTCTTTCATGCACTCCTCTATGGTGGTCTTCATCCTGAGTTTCATTCCTATTATAAACCTCATGATGTTCCTCACCCCCAACTTCACTACTATTCACTTCCCCATGATGATTTAACCCGCCCCGTCCCGTCGACGTATGGGTACGTTGCAACGATTTTCATTTGCCAGTCCCGGCTACGTACCGGTACGTCGTGCAATTGCAAGGTCCCTAATTTGCACAAATTTCAATTTTCGCGCGTGATTTTTCGTATGTATACACTGGACACCTTCCTCTATTCCTCAACAAGATGCCAAGCAGGGACAATGCCTTACACCGCATAACCTCCCCCCTCCCTCCATCACGCCATTGTCTTGGCAATTCACCTGTTATCAGTGACCTGGCTAGTAAAGATATTCAGTGCCAGAGTGATTCCCCAATCCATGACAATGTGGAGGACAATGTTTACATAGCATTAGAAGAAGAAACAGCCAGAAATAATGATCAGGTAATGTGGCAAAAAGAGGTCAGGTATGATGATTAGTTAGTGAGTGAAACAATGCTTATAATGCCTTTATTACTGCTTGAAAACCAATATACTCTCATACTACATATACATTCGTACCAAGTAAATAAATAAATACCGTTTATGAGTGGATAAAATAGTTACCCTCCCATAGAACTCGTTTTCTTTGGTCCCAGCATGTTAGAAAACCCAGTCAGGTAAGGAGGAACTCCTACCTGGAGTGGGTATTTTAAACCTCAGGTGAGCGATTTCTCTATGAATTTTCGATGTTTCTCACCAAAAGCGAAGGTTTTAGCCAAAAAAAAAAAAAAATCGAAAATACCTCGGGACTGGGGGATGTCGGAAGTGTGGAAAACCTCGGGACGTGACGGGTTAACCCACCCAGCGCTTCCACATCTCTCACATCTTGGCGTCCATCTCTATCCCTCACTTCACCACAGGGTCTTTCACCACCACGCATGTCCGTTTGATCGTGCATATTGTCAGTGACCACCCCATTAATTTCCATGTCACCAATCTGTCGCCTGCCATGTTGGAAGCGGTCAAGTGCCGCTTCTGGTGGGCTGTGATTCCCTAACACATTCATACAGAAAGGTCCCATCCTACAGTATGTTCACGGCTACCTGTTTGTTGCACATGAGCACCTGATACACTAATGCTGCCTACTGGAGCACTGACAACAATACTGTGGCGTGGCCATGGTGTTAAAGTTTTTATACTGTGGTACAGTATTAATAATAATAACTATGGCTACTTTTTGCAGTACTTTTAAATGAAAATTAAATATAATGTTACTAGAACAACTAATTTACTATACGAATTTTAAATTAAGATTTGATATAAGTGAAGAAATTGCTTGTTTTACTTCTATTTTTGTAGATAATATGATTAAGTTATGAAGCAGTTTGCTAATTTTTCTCTAGTATTGCATATCAGTTAATATATAATTTTTCTGTCTTATACCAATAATTGACTGAACTGATAGTGTTATGTATCTAAAGATAGATATGAAGTAAAACAACGCTTCTTTGTTCAAGGGTTAAGTAGGTGGCCAATTGGTGTGATTTAATACTGTGGAGCCTTGTTTATTGGTCATGGGTCTTCAGGCGTTAAGGTGTAGGGGTGAGGGTGGTGTGTGGCGTAGCGGCAGTGTGTGTGTGTGTGTGTGTGTGTGTGTGTGTGTGTGTAATTCACCGGGTCGGTCAGGATCACTTGATGGTCGTGATCGTCAGCAACTTACCCTCCCGGAAGGGAGCTGAGAGCTCATATAGTCCGATCTAAAGGCAAGGCTGTGACCTTCACACACCCACACACCCGTCCCCTTGCTCAAGGGGGACAGTAACCACCCACTTCGTCAGTGAAACTTTTCGCAACCTGAGCAAGGCGCGAACTCCCGTCTACCAGATGGCAAGCGAGAACGTTACCACTGCACCAGCGAGCGGTGTGTGTCTGTGTGTCTGTGTGTGTGTGTGTGTGTGTGTGTGTGTGTGTGGCGTTGGGACAGTGTGTGTGTGCGTGTGTGTGTGTTGGTGGTGACATGTGATGTGTGATGTTTGGTTGTGGTGTGTTGTGGAGGTAAGATAGAGGCACCTTGGTTTACTAAGGCACATTGGCATTAACAAGGTTTGTTTAGTATTTCTTTTGAATACAAAAGAGAATTTTGAGAGGGTTGAGTAAGTACCGGTAGTTCTAGTTTGTAATTTTATGGAGTTTACATTAGTCCTATTATACAGATATTATATTAAAAATACCCTTATTGCTATTGTATTTAATAATAATAGTGTACTTAAAACTAGGGTACCATGTTTAAATTTGTTATTTAATTGAAGTTATATTTATTAATTTTATATATTAAAATTAAAGTTTTAATTATTACTGTACTATTTATTATTTTATTATAGATTTATCTACTGTGATGTTATATATTTATAGGATGAGATTCTATGTATAATATGTTTTATAGTTATTTAAGAACAGTCATTGTGTGTGTGTCTGTATGTATGGTGTGTTTACATTACAGTGTCATCTAAGGTGTGTGTAAGATTCCCTACCTAAATGTTTTTGTATGCCACACTTCTATACCACCTGGCTATGCTGGTGGTGTGTATGTAACAGATTGTTGTATAGTTAGTGGTAGTTGTTGTTATATTTAGTGTTTGATAGTGTTTATTAAGTATTATTAGGTGGTGTGTATGCTAGTGATCAGTGGGTGATATTCAGTGTGTGGTAACAGCTGATGTGTTAGGGAAAGGGAGTTAATGCTCCAAGGATAATGGAGTGAGCAAGAGGTGTGTGACAGGCATCCCATGTCTCATTGTTATTTGTGGACAAAGTTAATAACTGAAAAATGGGCTTCAGAGAGGTACTTATTTTGTAAGTGAGGGTGGCGATACTTACAATCTGAGTGTGTTGGTCAGCGCACATGTGGTGGCGGGGTCCCGGGTGGCTGATGATATAATGTATGGTGTTGACACCAGTCCAGATAACCCTCTCAGGTCAGCACCTCGCTCGCTAACGGTCCCTGCACACACACACACACACACACACACACACACACACACACACACACACACACACACACACACACCGCTCGCTGGTGCAGTGGTAACGCTCTCGCTTGCCATCTGGTAGACGGGAGTTCGCCCCTTGCTCAGGTTGCGAAAAGTTTCACTGACGAAGTGGGTGGTTACTGTCCCCCTTGAGCAAGGGGACGGGTGTGTGCGTGTGTGAAGGTCACAGCCTTGCCCTTAGATCGGACTATATGAGCTCTCAGCTCCCTTCCGGGAGGGTAAAAGCTGACGATCACGACCATCAAGTGATCCTGACCGACCCGGTGAATTACACACACACACACACACACACACACACACACACACACACACACACCCTTCCTCCCTCCTCACACCGTAGTGTTCACAATTTTTCACATTTTCCAAGCTATATATAGCTGATATTTAAGATTTTCTTTCACATATACACCAGTGTCCACTTTATGCTGAAGTGGGTATCAATTTCTAAGAGCCCACAATCATTTTTACTATGATTTCGAGACGATAACACAGAGCGCCTGGCACACGTCCTCTCACTCCACCACCCAGAACACTACTACTACTACTACTACTACTACTACTGGTGCTGCTGCTGCTGCTGTTGCTATTATTATTATTATTATTATTATTATTATCCTGTCCTCCTCTCTTCCTGTTTCTACCATCTTTCCTATCACTTCTTATTGCTTTTCTTTCCTTTACAGGTGGCTTTACATTGAGTAACAAGCCAAATGGTTTCCTGTAAGCCAAGAAACCATTTACAACGCTGGGTGGTAACCATATAACCAAACCATACGTGCTCCCTACGTGTCAACAAGTGGGTTGGTGGAGGGTTAGTGCCCCTCCCCGTAGAACAATTAACTCAAAGTCAAATGGCCACCCCTTACGGGATTGTGGCGTCCGGCAATAGATAGATAGTTAGATTATTATTATTATTATTATTATTATTATTATTATTATTATTATTATTACTACTACTACTACTACTACCACTATTACTACTACTAGTACTGCTGCTGCTGCTGCTGTTGCTATTAAAAATAATAATAATAATAATAATAATATTATTATTATTATTATTATTATTATTATTATTATTATTACTACTACTACTACTACTACTACTACTACTACTGCCACCGCTACTGCTGCTGGTATTATTATTATTATTATTATTATTATTACTACTACTACTACTACTACTACTACTACTACTACTACTACTGCTACTACTACTACTACTGCCACCGCTACTGCTGCTGTTATTATTATTATTATTATTATTATTATTATTATTATTATTATTATTATCATTATTATTTTTATTATTATTATTATTATTATTATTAGTGCCACCACTTCTGTTGCTGCTATTCTTCTTCTTATTATTATTATTTTCTAATCTCCACATGACCTACAAACAGGTTATCAGTTCACCTTTAATCTATCGAAAATCAAAGGTAGATACATACGCCTAATTCATTTTTCGTCCTACCAACCAAGACGAATGTGGACACGCATTTTGCCCACTACGTACCATCCACTCACCCGATGTAGTAATAGATTTATTCGATAGATCCATAGAGAGTCAAAAATAAATTAAAAGTAGATTAAAAGACATCAGTATTTATTATTTCTACCTGTCTACATACCTATCTACATATCTGGTAGGTACTCTTCACTCACCTGATGTAGTGATAGAATAGATACATAGATGGATAGTTGCAAAATAGATAAAAGTAGATTAAAAGACATCAGTATATATTTTCTCTACCCATCTGTCTACCCACCTATCTGGCTGTCCAGTTAGTACCATCCACTCAACTGATATAGTGATAGATTTATTGAATAAATAGGTAGACAGATAGATGGATGCAAATATAGATCAGGACCAATATTTTTTTCTCTGTATATCTAGTTGTCACTGGGTTTTTATTTCAATAATACTGAAGAGCAGGGACAATGAATTGTCTTGCTAAATCAAGCAATGATTGCTTTATGTCGGCTCGCTTCGCCGATTCTCTCAGAACGGGAATTTATAAACTTTCTCAACAGTACACAGCAGAGACCAATTACTCACAATTGCCGTTTATTAGTACTGTTAGCCTCTGGAGAAAGTGACTTCATCCCTGACAATAAATAACTAATACTATTAATATCAGGTTCTTGCTGATGCGTTAACTCCTAGAAGGCATAACGGATTTTAAGCTTAATACAACAAGACTGGCCTAAGTACCAGTTATGAATGGCAAAGCGTTTATGCAAGCTAGGTGCTAATAGAGAAATAAGCTTAGTATGGAGAAATGAAACACGAGTTTACATTACATTAAGCTCAAAGAAAAAGAACTGTTAAATCTATTAATTACAAAGGAACAAATTCAACGTTACATCTCAAAGTGAATTCAAAATAATGAGATCGCACTCACTCGCTCACTCAGAAGCTAACCTCTTAAACCTAGGAAAATACGAAAAGGAAATACTGGTCAATGTAGCGTATCACCAAGGAAGGATGGGAGCCTGGAGAACTGTAGTCTAGTGTAGTCTGGGTGCTAGAAGACCTCTCTCACTCTAACTACTGGAGCACAGAACCACACTCCGTTGCGACAGACAAAAGACTGATTCAAATACGATGTATGGGGTGGGAATATTCCCAGGCCAGCCAGAAGAAGGCGTGGCCAACGGTTGAGGCAAGCAGGGGCGAACAATATAGAAACATTAATATCGCTCAGTAGAACACTTAATGACGTGCATTAGAACGGTCACTTTTGAAACAGTGACGAATGTTTTGTAAAAAGTATACCATCAAAATGGAGAGAGAAACGGTTAACTGAACGATACACAGTGAGTTTTCCACTAATAGTTCGTGGTTTCTCACAAAAGGAAAATGTCGCGAATTTGATTTGTGACATTACGCCCCTTCAAAATGAAATTTTTTCCTTATGGGAAAAAAATTTGTGGATATATATATATGTACACATCCTAACTCAGTCATACAAGATTCACACTGTGGTGTGTGTGCTATCCTGCTACAGGAGAAAATCACTATCGCCAATGAGCGTAAAAACCTCGTATTCACGTTAATAGAGGCAAGCTTGAGGGAAAAAACTCTGTGACGACAGTGAAAATCCTGTACTCAGATCAAACTGAGCGAAAGTTCGCTACATTTACACTGACAACTAATTGTTGTGTAGCGTTGTGTATGTGATACATGGTGTAGGTGTGACAGTTGTAGTGTGACTGTACCTACGTGTAAAATGACGCAGTAAATATTAATAATATGGTGACGACGAAGGCAGAGGAGAAGAGGCGGCAGCGTGTGGCAGACGATCAGCCGGCCCGCACAGCAAAACTGCTGCACCCATCGCTGTACCTGCAAAATCAATTAAGGTGGAGCATCAAAAGTGTCAATGAGACAAAAATTCTTATTACATTACAATTACTCTCTCTGCCTAGCAATCAGTACATGCTACGAAAGGTACGCTCTAGCTGAAAAATACGAGTGACAGCCTAAGCTTTGTACATTCAAGGTCGCCATTAATTTATTAGGTACATTATTAACCAGGAAACGTAGTCCCTGATGCCGTTGGTCTCGAGGACTCGTGTAGTTTACTGGTTAAACTTAACTCTACACTTACGATTAGTGTCGGCAAGTTGAGAATCCTTATGCAAACTCGGGCTCGTGTGTCCTCAGACACAGCCTCGGACTGCACATGGGTCCTCAACCTCTGCCTTAACCTAGTGCCTATATTAATATCGGGGAGCTGAGAATCCTTGTGCAAACTCGGGCTCATGTGTCCGCAGACACAGCCTCGGGTCGCCTCTGTGGGGTTCTCTCTCGAACTTCCCCCTTAACCTACAGTACTTATTAATATCAGGGAGCTGAGAATCCTTGTGCAAACTCGGGCTCGTGTCCGCAGACATAGCCTCGGACTGCACACGGTTCCTCAAACTTCCTCCCTTTAGCCTAGAGTACACATGTATATACAATGTCGGGGCAGCTGAGAATCCTTACGCAAACTCGGGCTCGTGTGTCCGCAGACACAGCCTCGGGTCGCCTCTGCGGGTTCTCAAACTTTCCCCCCCTTAAACTTATGGTATACATGTATGTACAGGCCCTGGACATGATGTGTCCTGTGGGGCTAGTGGGCGATACGTCAGGTCTGCACCCACTTCACCACTACCCTGTCTCTCAACTGACTCAGAGATTATGGGTGTGGTTACAAACGGCACGGAAAGGACGTGTCCCTGACTGGTGTTACGTGGACAAACATTGCAGGAACGCACAAAACTATCTATGTCTCGTCCCATCCCTGGCCAGAAAAAGTCAGCTCGGATACGGCCCTGGGTCTTCCTTTTGCCCATGTGACCTCCTGAGGCTGAACAATGACCCCATTCTAACACTGCTTGGCGGTACTTGGCAGGAATGACAAACTGCAATTGAACCTCGCCCTCACGGTACAGCCAGCCTTGTTTACGAAGGAACTTGGCTCGACCTCACCTTGAATACTTTATCATTCTACCCTTTTGTTTGTTTCGCACAGCAGCAAGTGTCGGGTCAGAATGTTGTTCTTGAACAACAATTTGGCTACACATCAGATCTTGCGGCAATTCAATGGTCACTGGGGTGACACAATCTGGAGCCTCAGTCATGGCTCGTGTTTCTGCAGCCGAAGTCTGAGTAGCGTCATCTTCGGTGCAACTATCCTTGACACCGGGAATATTGCCTATGATAAGGTCAAATAAAGGTTCTGGCATGACAACTGCGAGTGTCGTACCAGTATAAAATGGAGATGCCACCTGGATACATGCCTCAGGGAACAATCTCACTGATCCATCAATAAGGTTTGCATGGATCTATCGACCTGTGTACTGCTCAGGCCGAACTAGACACTGCTTGACAGAGCAACCGGAGGAACCATTGTCTCTCAGGACCTTCACAGGGATGTCTCCCACAAACCCTGGCTGAACAAGGAAGGCACTGTCACCTGTGGGAGGGCCTGTGGAGGAAGCAGCTAGCCACTCATGAGCTTGCTGAATAAATGATGCGGCACACATGATGCCCTGAGAACTAGACACTTGAGGGGTCGTACTCAATGGCTGTGGAGATGGAATATTGGCCATCTGTGGAGGGGTGTTCACTGTCACTGTGGGACTAGTGAACTGCAGGGGAGTACCCGTACTGGTAGGGACGTGACCACCATGCTGCTGCTGAGGAATGAAGGCTGCGTTCGCCTCCTGCCTCCAATTCACTTGAGTTGGTGGTGAAAAGGACGGTCCCGACGGTCGGTTGCGTGGCTGATACTGCTGCTGGTTAGGGTACCTGTTGCACCTCTTCCACTCAGGTTTCTGAGTGTTTTGCCCCTGGTCCTTCCACTGTGGTTTTGGACCTTGACCATTATTCTGAAAATGGCCTTTTTGCTGGGGTTCAATCTGAGATGGTTTCCCAGATTTATCAGCTTTACTGTTCCAGGTATGCTGCTTGCGAGTTTGATACCCGTATGCAGTTTAATATGCGTCAGCCTTTTCTACCATTTGGCTGGCATCTTTCACCTGGTAGATCTTAAGCTGTGCTATGAGCTCAGCAGGCCACGACCTTTCTAGCTGTGTGTGCAGCATAAGGTCAATTATCCCTCACGCATGGGAGGAGTTTCATCTTTCTCCATCCACTCATTTAAGTAAGCAGTGAGACGGTCGAAGAACTGAACAGCTGTCTCCTTGTCTTGGAGACGAGGTCGCATGAACTGAACTTTGGCGTCGTCTACTGTGAGACCATACGCCTTAATGAGTGCAGCTTTCATCATCTCATAAGTGAGATTGTCTCCACGAATTCCGTGGAGAATATCGAGGGCAGGGCCCTCAAATAAACTAAGAAATTGGAGCCGCTTAGCTGCCTCATCCAGTTGATACATGTCTGCCATGTCCTCAAAACGAGCTATGTACAGCTCGATTCGCTCGCCTTCCTTGTATGAAGGAAGCTTGATGCGTGGGGTCTCCAGGACATGTGTAGGATGAGCGCTCGTGGAGCTTGGACCAACTGCACCAGACATGTCTGAAGCCAAGGAATCTCGCTTGAGCTTCAACATTTCAAATTCATGTTTTTCGCATGCTTCTCGCTCGGCACGTTCGTGTTCTCGTTCTCTCTCTCGTTCCTCACGCTGTTCTCGCTCATGTCCTAAGTCGAGTTTGCGCTGTTTCTGCTCGTGTTCGTGCTGTTCTCGCTCGTGTTCGCGCTGTTCTCTCTTGTATCTGCGCTCCTTTTCACGTTCCTCACGCTGAATTCGACTCTCTTCTCGAGCATCACTTTCGCACTGCTGTTCATAATTAAACCAAGAGAGGACAAACTCTTTGATTTCAATTGGGTCCGTAAGACCCATATCTTTGGCTTCCTGTACATAAACACTGGCTACCATGATGCTAGCTCAATCTAAATAACTAGCGACTCAGTACTGACTGCGATTTTTTTTTCCCAAAGAGATGCGAATAATAAAAAATGAAGAATATAGGCACAAGTTAGTGGTGACCAGTTTTATCTAATTAAACTGGTAAAGAAAGAAAATTAAACAAACAACTAACTGTCAAAACTATTATGTAAATTAATAAAAATGAATCAATAATCACCAGTAAGGTAGTGCCTATAGACTTTAATGATAAATACCTAAATATGAGCGAGTGAGTATTATCTCGTAAATAGCTTTAGAGCTAGGAGTTAATATCCTGGAGAGGTCGCCAATTGTCGTGGGGTTTTTAAAATAAATGCAATATTAAGGGATAATGTTCAATAATACTGAAGAGCAGGGACAATGAATTGTCTAGCTAAATCAAGCAATGATTCCTTTATGTCGGCTCGCTTCGCCGATTCTCTCAGAACGAGAATTTATAAACTTTCTCAACAGTACACAGCAGAGACCAATTACTCACAATTGCTGTTTATTAGTACTGTTAGCCTCTGGAGAAAGTGACTTCATCCCTGACAATAAATAACTAATACTATTAAAAATATCAGGTTCTTGCTGATGCGTTAACTCCTAGAAGGCATAACGGATTTTAAGCTTAATACAACAAGACTGGCCTAAGTACCAGTTATGAATGGCAAAGCGTTTATGCAAGTTAGAAGCTAATAGAGAAATAAGCTTAGTATGGAGAAATGAAACACGAGTTTACATTACATTAAGCTCAAAGAAAAAGAACTGTTAAATTTATTAATTAAAAAGGAACAAATTCAACGTTACATCTCAAAGTGAATTCAAAATAATGAGATCGCACTCACTCGCTCACTCAGAAGCTAACTTCTTAAGCCTAGGAAAATATGAAAAGGAAATACTGGTCAATGTAGCGTATCACCAAGGAAGGGTGGGAGCCTGGAGAACTGTAGTCTAGTGTAGTCTGGGTGCTAGAAGACCTCTCTCACTCTCACTACTGGAGCACAGAACCACACTCCGTCGCGACAGACAAAAGACTGATTCAAATACGATGTGTGGGGTTGGAATATGCCCAGGCCAGCCAGAAGAAGGCGTGGCCAACGGTTGAGGCAAGCAGGGGCGAACAATATAGAAACAATAATATCGCTCAGTAGAACACTTAATGACATGCATTAGAACGGTCACTTTTGAAACAGTGACGAATGTTTTGAAAAAAGTATACCATCGAAATGGAGAGAGAAACGGTTAACTGAACGATACACAGTGATTTTTCCACTAATAGTTCGTGGTTTCTCACAAAAGGAAAATGTCGCGAATTTGATTCGTGACACTAGTACATACCATTCACTCACCTGATGTAGTGGTAGATTTACTGGATAGATAGATAAATAGATAGATGAAGAAATAGACTGGTATATTGTTTCTCTGTCTTTTTATCTGGTATGTACTGTACCATCCACTTACTTGACGTAGTGATAGATTTATTGTATAGATAGATATATCAATAGATAAATGCAAAATCGATTAAAAGTCAATATTTTTTCTGTATCTTTCAATCTATCTAGCTGTCTCTGTTTGTCTAGTAGCTAGGCCTACCATCCACTCACCTGATGTAGTGCTAGATTTATTGGACATATATAGGTGGAAGAATAGATAGATTAACTTTTTGAAACTAAAAAAATATTATTTTTCCTTTCAGTCTGTATATCTATCTGTCTGTCTATTGTATCTACCTCGTAGCTACCATCCACTCACCTGATGTAGTGATACATTTATCGGATAGATAGACGCAATAATGGATCAACTTTCAATTTGATGAGTAAGAATGATTTTAGTATTCTTTGTCCATCCATGTCTATATGTTTATCTGATGTAATGATAGATTTAGTGGATTTACATATACGTAAAAATACATTAAAAGACATCGATAATTTTTTCATTATGTCTGTCTAACAGTCTATTTAGTACGTACCATCCAC
>NC_136965.1:16018465-16055965 GCF_032717465.1 Coenobita brevimanus | reverse complement strand
CTGGTATAAGTCAACCTATCATTTTTTCTACTTGTATACTTCTGTTTCAATGACATTTCACTAATTACAACTGTTTGTAAGTGATTTCAGATGTTTTCATTCATTATGATGACATGCAGCATAAGTATAGCGCACATCAGCTTAGTAAGCGCACTCGCTATGACTCGTATTTCAACATACCAAATTGTTTTATCACTTTCCAATTATTTTCCCCTTTACATAGAACCTTTCCTCCACCACTGTAAAGGTTTTCAATTATTTTCATTCATTACGAGGGCATTTAGCGATATGCTAGCGCATTTTCACGTAGCAACCACGATCTCAAACACTCGTGTTTCATCATCTACTTTATTTATTCACTCCAATTATAATTTCCCACTTACATTACACTCGTTTACACCCCTAGAATGCACTGTACATACTTACTGCCATTATTTATTCAAGTGAGCGTGAGAATATCGCCTGAAACTACCCTCGCAAGGAATGTTTCGTCATACATAATACTCACACACTTATATACTAATTCACTCACACACTTATATACTAATTATTCACTTTATCACTTGCTGACTTTTATTTTGACTAATACGTGCCTTTTTCATTCGACTGAGCGTCAGGAAATCTTATCTTTATACACACGCTATGAATATTTGACTTAGAATATATATCATCACATACAATAATTTGAACTTATATTATACCCTTAAGAATGTCACATAATAATAATTATATAATTACGGGCCGTATTTATTGCACTGAGCGACAGAATATCGCATCATACAACCCTCTCTATGTAAGTTTCAACTTAGGACAGATTTATATACTTACACCCAATGTTTTCACTTATGTTCTACCCGTAGGCACTTTATACTAATATTTGGAGATCCACATGACTGATAATTTCACTGAGCGTCTGTCTGTCGCATTTACCTCATAATTTCAGCGTCCTTTCGCATTCACACCATGCTAAAATTGCATCAACGTGTGATATTCACTAAAACATGGGTGAATACAGAGACCCACGTCACACTGCACGCACTCATAGCGGGTGTCCTTCCTCTGTGTCGTGAGTCTCACCTGGGAATTACTGCACACGTGACACCTGCGCTGGGGCCTAGGTCTGTTGGGCTGAGGAGGGATAGGAGTGGGGAAATGGCGGCCGGATATTCTCTGGGGAGTTTGGGCAATAGGGGCAGTGCGGGTGCGATGTTGGGGCCTTTCAACAGCATACTTTGCAAAGATTTCTCTTGTGAGCTCCCTCACAAACCCTTCAAATGTTTCCTGAACTCCTGTGGTCATGGCGTGAAGGTGGTGGCAATTCAGAGCAGTGATATCTAGTAAGTGAAAGAACAGTTTTTTATACCACTTCATCGTTGTCCTGGCACACTCTACCGTCGATATCATGGAGTCTGACTGGTCCACGAGGCGCATGTTTATATTGTAATCCATAACACACTCAGGTTTCCAAACACGACGCCTGCCCTCGCTACGGTAATCTACAGAATCAGTACGGTGCATCAAGGGGCGGTGAACCGTGGACAAGAGGCTTACTTCTCTGTTGTGGTTCCACATTGTTGCAAGGATGTTGTTCGCTTTGAAGAAGACAACCTCACTCCTTGCAAGTTTCCACCCTACCTTGGCCATGTGACGCCGGTTCACCTTTACGGTTCCACAGACTCCCGTTTCATGTGTGTGAAGATAACGAGCGAGAAGAGGGCTAGTGTACCAGTTGTCGAGGTAGAGAACGTGACCGCGATGAAGGTAGTCTTGTATCATCGTCTTTACCACTGCTCCCGACAGTCCAATACTTCGATCTTCTATTATGTCTGTCTGTGCACCGATGTACAAGACTATGTCTTGCACGTATCCAGTCCTACAGTCACACATAACAAAGATCTTGAACCCAAAACGGTGCCTTTTGCTGGGTATATACTGTCTGAATGAAATATTGCCTCTCCACAACACGAGACTCTCGTCTATGACGAGATCTCTATAGGGATAGAATGAGGAACGAAAGGTTTGCCTGAGGTGATCAAAGACCAACCGAATTCGCCTCATTTTGTCAGTGTTGTTTGCATTTGCAGGGTCATGAGCATCATAAAAATGGAGGCGACTTAGAATTTGTTGAAACCGATTACGGCTGATCACTTGACCAAATATGGGGGTAAACATAACAGGGTCCCTAGTCCAGTAAGCAGGAATTCTATTCTTTCTTATAATACCCATCAAAAGGACCAGGGCAAAAAATAAAAACATTTCTGGAAGGGAGACAGGGTAATCATAGATCATAGAATGCCTACTCCTTGTTCCCAATCTTTCACTTTCTAGGTGCTGGGCGCTTGCAAACAGGTTTGTTTGATAAACGATCTGATCCACGAATGCCTCGCTGAAAAACAGGTGAAAAAAATCCAGCCTGGTGGAATTACTGTGAATACCTGGTGCAATGCAGCCAGATCGCCCTTGCTCAGTGAAGGGGTGAATGAGGGGAGAAAAATCACTCCCATCCTCCCAATCCCACGACACAAATCTCTCATCCCCATCACCGCCTTCGTCTGGATGGGGAGGAGATCCTGGTTGGGGAGGTGGGGGAGAAGGAGTACGGAGGGCTTCCCCACTGTCACTCCTCTTCCCTCTGCCTTTACCCTTTCCCTTTCCCTTACCCTTACGACCTTGAGGAACATTAGGGGGCTGTGGGGATGAAATAGTAGGATATTGGGTAGCAGAAGACGTGCTGGGGAGTGGTTCCTCCCCACCTTCCCCCTCCATTACCACACCACGTGCTCTCTCACGCAACCTAGCTCGACCACGTGTTAGGGGATATTGGGGAGTATAAGACGTGCTTTGGAGTGGTTCCTCTCCACCTTCCCCCTCCCTCACAACCCCACGTGATAAGGAACGCACCCGCACTGGCCCACGTGATCCACTCTGCCGCCTCACACTACGTAGGGAGAGCAATGACTCACTCACGTCACTCTCACTTTCCCTAATCCCAGGACTTTCCATTTCACTCCCCACTCCCTCCACTTGACTTCCTAGCTCCCCAAACAGAATGCTAGGCCCATACCTGCTCATACGACGTGGTGTGCGCTCTGGGCCACGATGTGTTATGACCTCCCGTCCATACCACGTGGCAGCACGTCCCACGGCTCCGTCCTCGTCCTCGTCCTCATCCTCAACCTCGAATTCTCCTTCCAAATCATGCTGGGGATAGGGATAGGATATACCACGTGCCTTCTTTGCCTCCTGCCCCTCTCTAGCAGCACGGTAAGTCACGTACTGCCGCATCCTGGGTGACAGAACTTCCTCGTCACTGCTGGTGGTTTCTTCCTCCTCTGGCTGCACATAATCTTTGTCCATCTCCTCGTCATCCAGTGGGGAATCACTGTCGCCGGTAAAGGTGTCCAGGGCGACTTGAATCTCGCTGTCTGAGAGACCTCTCTTAGCCATGTCTGAGCAGGACCATGGCTACCAGGTGAGTGGACGAGTGGCGGGCTAGTGCGGGTCGCGCGGGGTCGCCGAGTGTCCCCGCCTGGTGGCAGGTAGGGGAAGGTCAGGCGAGGGTACATACCGCAAATCAAGCTCGAAATTTGAAAATTGTCGAAATTATGCACATTGCAATTGCACGACCTACTGGTACGTCGCCGGGACTGGCAAATGCAAATCGTTGCAACGTACCCATACGTCGATGGGACGGGGCGGGTTAATAATAGGTCTACAGTGATAAAAGTATTTTCATCTGGAATGTGGAGTTCTGTGAATATTGAACCAACAATTTCAGAATTCAATTTTTTTTTATCCTGATGTTTGGTTAACGGAGTGGCAGAGTTGTTTAATAAATGACCCAACCCATAAATACATATATAAATCCATAAATGAATAAACATATCAATCCACAAATGAATTGATAAGTAAATCCACAAATAAATTCGCATATAAATTCACAAATAACATAATACGTAAATCCACTAATTAATAAGTATAAAAATCCAGCAATAAACCGTGGTTCCAGTAATAATGGAAGTCTGGTTAGGTAATGAAGGAATACACACATAACAGAGCCAGTAAGTGTATGATATAGAAATAACAAAAGATAAATCAGTCATGAATTTATTGCAATAGTCTTGTTTTTAGCTTCGACAAAAATCTAAAATATTGAACATGAAAAACTCGTGGAGATAACAAATACAGGGACAAAAGAACCATATTATTCTCGCTATGCTTTACATTCTCAGACCAAGGACGAACAATTCTGAAATACTACATCATATACATGATTTCGATCACCGTATGCTAATTTCTGTATTGCTCTATCTTCTGTATTTATATATTTTCTGTTTCAGTATTTTTGTATTTTTTATTACTGTGTTCGTCCATTTCTGAATATCTGTATCTTTTGTATTTTCTGTTTCTGTATTTTCCGTATTTCTCTGTTTTGTGTATTCCTGTATTTTCTGCATTTCAGTATTTCAGTAGGTCTGTATTTTCTATATTTCTGTATTTTCTGTATTATTTTATTCCCGTATGTATGTAACTTCTGTGTTTCTGTATTCCTGTGTCTGTATTTCTTTATTTTCGGTACTACTGTATTTCTGGATTTTCTGGATTTCTGTATTCCTGTATTTTTTTTATTTCTGTATTTTCTGTACTGTATGTCATGTACTTTTTCCTTCCTGCTTTCCTCATATTCTTCACCTTTCGTCTTTTGCTGTTTTTCTTAGTTCTCTCATCTTCCTGCCTCATCATTTGTTCACTTCCATTTCCTTCCCTCTCGTTCTCTACGCTCATCTTCCTCTCTTTCTCATTCTTCTCTTTCTCTATGTTCATTTTCGATTCGTTTTCTGTTTTTCTTTCATTTTTTCTTTATTTTTTTTATATTGTCTTTGTCGATAACTATTATTTTTTCACCTCCGTTCCCTTTCCTCTCTCTCTCTCTCTCTCTCTCTCTCTCTCTCTCTCTCTCTCTCTCTCTCTCTGCTCCTCGTCGTTTCCTCTTGTTTTTTTTTTTTTTTCATTTCCCATTATATTTATCTGTTTATATTAACGTACTTGGTAACTGCATCTTATTTTCTGAATTTCGATGGCTGCATTTTTTATTTATTAATTAGTTTATTTATTTATTTATATATTTTATTAATGGATGTCACCCCCAGTTAACTCTACACTGAGTGACAAGCCTAATGGTTTCTTGTACCTCATGACACCATTTAACAACGCTGGGTGGTAAACTGTATAACAAACAAAATGATGCCTGGTTTTCTAAAGAAGGAGGAGGAGGAGAAGGGTAAAAGAGGAGGAGGAGGAGGAAGTGGAGAAGGGTAAAAGAGGAGAGGGAGAAGAGAAGTAAAAGAGGAGGGGAGAAGAGAACAGGAGGAAAAGGATGAGGAGGAGGAAGGGAAGGAAGGAGGAGGATAAAAACAGAAGAAGAATGAGAAGGCAATAGAGGAAGTAGACAGAAAAAGAGCAGAAGGAGAAGAAAGAGAGGAAGAGGAAGAGGAGTAAAAGACAAGAAGGAGGAAGAGAGAAGGGATAAGGAGAGAACAAGAGAGGGGGAGTAAAAAGAGGAGGAAGATGGTAAAAAGAGAGAGAAATAACTTGGAAAGAAAGAAGAGTAAAAGATGACGATGAGGAAAAGTCAAGAAGTAAAACAGGAGGAGGAAGACGAGAGAGGAGGTAGAAGACAGAAGGAAAGGATAAAGGGAATAAAAGAGGAAGAGGAGGAAGAGTATAGGAGAGAATTAAAAGACAAGGAAGAGGAGTGAAAAAGAATAGGTGAAGGGAGAGGAGGAGGAGGGAAAGTAGAGAGGAGGGACAGGAAGAGGAGAAGGGAGAGGAGGAGGAGGAGGGAAAATAGAGATGAGGGAGAGGAGGAGAAAAAGGGATCCTAGAGAGGAGAAGTAGGGAGAGAAGAGGGAGAGGAGGAGAAATGGAGAGTAGAGAGGAGGAGAAAGATTAAAAAGAAATGCAGGAGGAGGAAGAGGAGAAGGAAGCAGGAAAGGAGCACAGGAGAAATTAATGGATCTCTCACACCCTTTTTATGTATATTTCATGGAGTGTGTCTTCCTTGATTCCCTCTTCTCGCTCTTTTCTTTCATTCCTTCTTTTCTTCATTTTCTTTCCTTCTTTCCTTCATTTTTTTCCTTTCCTCTCTTCATTCATTCATTTTATCCTTCCTTCTTTCATTCATTTTTTCTTTCCTTCCTTCCTTCCTTCATTTTTCATTCCTTCCTTCAGTCTAGTTTGGGGCAGTCTGTCTTCCTTTCATCACTGCATGTCTCCTTCGTCCCCTCTTTCCTCTCCATTCTATATATCTCTTTTTCTTCCTCTTTGTTATGTCTTTATTTCTTCGTCCTTTTCTGGGTTTCTCTACAACGTTTACCCTTCCTTTTTTTCCCTCTCATTGGTATCTTCCCTCTTATATTTTTTCCCTGCCCTCTTTTCCTTGTTTTCTGGTCGTCCCTTTTTCCTCTGTCTTTCCCTTGAATGACATTTTTTTTTAGTTTATTCCTTCCATCTCCAGACGATTATTATTGATCTTGAGGGAAGCTTTGGTAATCAAGGAGTCAGCTGGAGTTCCGTCTGACGCCTTTAGTTAAAATAGCTCCCAAACTGAGTATAATCGTCTGTTAGTAGAAAGAATGCACTAGTACAATACGTACAGGATAGTAGTAGTTCTCTCACCTGTGTCTTGTTCTAGTCTGTATACATGTTATTAGCCTTCAGTGTCACCCAGTCTTATCCCTCTACATTCTTATCCGTTGCCACTCGTGTCCCTTCAAGCCACTCCTTGCTCTCTCTCTCTCTCTCTCTCCCTCTCTCTCTCTCCAATTATTATAAAATCCCACGTCTAAGGCAATCACTGTTTTATTGTGTTCCTTTCATGACTTCCTTCTGTATTACTTACATGCATCAGAGATTAATGAAAAGTTTGTTTTTTTAATCATAATTATTTCTAATCATACATAATCCTATTTATTTTTAATCCTATATATTTGAGGAGACTGGTGCTTGTGTCAGGACCCATACATTGATGATGCCTGTAAATATTACAAGAGATGTAACTTGTGCTGTTGGGTGTAGTACACCCTGAATATTTTGTGTGCTCCACAGCTAACCTATAAGACCAGTTAAATAATGCACTAGTCTGAGAATTAAAACCTATAATGCCAGTGACCCGACTAAGTTGATGCAAGGCATAGCTTTTGTATTGAACTAAGCTGTTAGTGCATTAAAACCCCTACTATCTGTCAGTGCCATGGGTCACTAGAATACCAACATTATACACAGCAAAGCAGTGCCTGACACTCAAGTTGGCTGTATGACAATTATTGCTGAGGCCATGTCTAACAAATGGGGCACATCAGCAGTGAGATACTAAACAAGATGGTGTTAATGTATGTGGACATGCATCAAGGTTTTGCCTGTGCTCTTTGTTATACTGCTACCTAACACAACTTGTAATAATCTAACCACTAAGACACTAACTGCACTCTTACGTCTATGGCCACACTACAGTTCTTAATACTACATACTAATACTAATACTCTACTTACAAACACATTGCCTTATATCATTCTCTACTCAATTTCTACAGCTCTGTATTTTCTGTTAGCAAACAACACAATGGACTAAGACATGTACACCCTCAATACTCTTAGTTTAGTGGTTTTCAAAGTTTTTCATCCTATGTACCACATGAGCATTTTCTACAGTGGTGACGTACCCCACACCTGGCATGAGGACAAAAATGTATGGCTTACTGACATTATTAGAAAATGCCTAGTAAACTAACAAAATGTATGGCTTACTGACATTATTAGAAAATGCCTATCAAACTAACAAAATGTATGGCTTACTGACTTTATTATAAAATGCCTATTAAACTAACACAAACATGTGCTCGTGGGCCCTTTGGGCCCCTTGCACTTGCTCCTGCGGAGGGCTCTCGCGTTTATGTGCTGTTCTAGTGAAACGTTGTCCCTTGGTTTTTTGCAGCTAACCAATTGATCGTGTTATTTGCAGCTTCGGGAATGGAATCCAAGTTGTCCGAACGCAAGTCCGAAATACTTTAGTTGTACAGACATCGGAATAAGTTCGTTTCCTTTTCCGTGGAGTAAGGTGTTTGTAACACTGCTCGATGGAGAGCTATCCCCTCCTCCTCCCTTCCTCATAGTCCCACACTCCCACCCAACCCCCCCACATTTCTCTCCGACCCCATAACCCCACCCGGTACCCTCCATACTCTCGCTCACAGCCAGCTAGGGGTTTCTGTACTTCAAGCACCTCTCTAATTACCTGTAGTCCGAACAACTAATAAAGGAATAGTACAGTATATATCATAAACCAGGATATATCTTAAACCAGAAGAGTGGAATGAAAGAAGAGATTTCGGGTTACAAGGAGAGACGGAGAGAGGAAAGAAAAAAAGGAGCATGCAGTTATTACCGGGAAAAGAAAGCAGTGAGGGGAATGGGTTTAGTACAAGTAAAGCAATACGGAGAGAGTAATGGAGAAAAAAAGGTAACACATATGACATGAAAAAAGTAAGACAAAGTTGTGACACAGGGAGGGAGAAAGCGTGAGGTAAGGAGTGACAGAGGGGGAGACGAAGGAAAGGAAAGAGAGAGGGAGGAAGGTAGGGACTAAACAGATAGCTATAAAGAAAGAGGAAGACGAGAAAAGGAAACTGGGGATGAGACAAAGGATCCAGAGAAAGATGAGGGGGGGAGGGAGGAGCAGTACACAGACAGGCATAGACGGATAGGTCGACAAATATTCAGAAAGTGTGTGTGTGTGTGGGGGGGGGCGCGCGCGCGCTTCCGTCCCTGTGTCTCTTCTATGACATTGTTCCATTTTTTCACCTGCGTGTTTTCCTCTTCTCTGCTTCAGTTTCTCCTCTCTTCTTATCAGTATTTCTCCTGATTGTTCTTACCATTCCAAGTCTCTCTCTCTCTCTCTCTCTCTCTCTCTCTCTCTCTAGGAATAAAGAGATTGTTCTCCAGTCTATACCTCCTTAATACGGCCACTTCTTGAGTTGCTGTGGAATTTTGGTCACTTGAAAAAGATATACGTCGAATTAAAAAGAGTTCAGGAGACTAAGGTATCAGGTTTGCCTGAGGGCTGTGGGACTTTTTTTAGTAGAAACTCGTGGACTGCGAGGTCAGCTCATTGAAGTGTTTAAAGTCTGAATGGGTTTCAAATTGATTACTCTTAACACGGACTTGGCACACAACCATAGTTGGAAGCTGTAAATGAAAAAATTTACCAGCAGAATTACGTGAAAACTTTTTCACGTGTAAGATCTGCTCCACATGGAACTGACTCAACGTGGACGTTGTTAACACTACAGTAGAGAAGTTTAAAGGATTCATCGGCAGGATCTTACAATAGAATAAATGTGAATTGGATATGCATTCCCAGGCAAACAAGAAGTATCTCCACGGTATGGGCTGCATAGTCATTAAGATCCTAACTTTTCCTTGTAACTCCTATCTCTCTCTCTCTCTCTCTCTCTCTCTCTCTCTGTAAAAGAGGCGTCTACTACCGCAACATTTAAGCAGCAGATTTATTTTCTCTCTCTCTCTCTCTCTCTCTCTCTCTCTCTCTCACACACACACACACACACACGCACACACAGTGCAGTAAACCTTTTCCTAACTCGGTTTATGATATATACTGTACTATTTCTTTATTAGTTGTTCAGACTACATGTAATAGGGTGCTTCTGAAAAACCTAGTATTCCGGTAGATGTCACTACCATTTGAACAAAGACAGTCCTCGCGCTGTTTAAAAAGCATATTTTTCTTTGTTAAATATCTACACTGTTGTGTGAAACTGTGAATCATAGTAATGTCATATACCGTAATATAAATAATACAAATAGAACACGTATATATTATAACGTAGTGTGAACTATTTATATTTATCATAAACGGAAATTAAAATATCATTGATGGAATATGATGGCAACTGCCATTTCAGTTGTCCTATATTATTTAATTTCTGCTACATTTAGTACAAGTTAGGTTCTTAATACATAGTTTGTTCTGACTGTAAATTACGCCTAGTGGGTATGTTGACTCATTCAATCTCTATGTGGCCAGAAATTTAATGTTGAGTAAATACTGGAACTCAACATTTTGCTTACTCCCTTCACCCATGCAGACCACAAGACCCGTGTTGCCACGGTGTGAGAAGGCCGTGGTTCTTGCCCCCTCAGACCCTCCAAAGCAATTACATTACCTTACTTTGTCTAACCCAAAGAGGCCACAAGTAGTCTAAATTGTATTGTTTTAAGCATTAGTCCTCATGCGTTTGTTCTGAAAACAAATCTCTCGTGAAAAAACTTAATCACTGGACTCTCTTGTGCGCATGCGTGAAGGGAGTGAGCAAAATGTTGAGTCCCAGTATTTACTCAACATTAAACTTCTGCCCACATAGAGACTGAATGAATCAAGATACCCACTAGGCGTAATTTACAGTCTGAACAAACTATGTATTAAGAACCTAACTTGCACTAAATGTAGCAGAAATTAAATAATATAGGATCACTGAAATGGCGGGTTGCCATCACATGCCATCAATGATATTTCAATTTACATTTATGACAAATATAAACAATTCACGCAATATACGTGTTCTATTTGTATTATTTATATTATAGTATATGACATAACCAAGATTCACTGTTTCACACAATAGTGTAGATATTTAACGAAGAAAAATATGCTTTTTAAACAGCGCGGGGAATGTGTTTGTCCCAATGCTGGCAACATCTACTGGAATACTAGCTTTGAAAGCACCCCATTAGAGTACCTTACTCTCGTGAAAAAAATTAAACACTGGACCGTCTTGTGCGCATGCGTGAAGGGAGTGAGCAAAATGTTCAGTCCCAGTATTTACTCTACATTAAGTTTCTGCCCACATAGAGACTGAATGAGTAAATTTACAGTCTGAACAAACTATGTTTTAAGAACCTAACTTGTACTAAATGTAGCAGAAATTAAATAATATAGGACAACTGAAATGGCGGGTTGCCATCATATTTTATCAATGATATTTTAATTTCAGTTTATGATAAACATAAACAATTCACACTACGTTATATATACGTGCTCTGTTTGTATTATATTACGGTATATGACATTACAATGATTCACAGTTTCACACAACAGTGTATATTTAACAAAGAAAAAATGCTTCTTAAACAGCACGGGGAATGTGTTTGTCCCAATGGTGGTGACAGCTACCGGAATGCTTTGAAAGCACCCCATTAGAGAGGTGCTTGAAGTACAGACACCCCTAGCTGCCTGTGAGCGAGAGTATGGAGGGTACCGGGTGGGGTTATGGGGTCGAAGAGAAAAGTGGGGGGGTTAGGTGGGAGTGTGGGACTATAAGGGAAGGAGGAGGAGGGGATACCACTCCATCGAGCAGTGTTACAAACACGGAAAAGGAAACGAACTTATTCCGACGTCTGTACCTGTGGGCAAAAAATTCTACGGAGGTCCTATGCCAGGTGCCAGGACCGGCGTTTTTTGTTCAAAATGTTATCGCTCATTAAATATAGTTAAAGTTATTCAATCGTGATGGGACCAACTTTTTTCATATCAGAAAATTATTTGCGATTTCTGTGCCAATTTTGGTGCGATTTGAATGTGTAGTTTCGGCTGCACAAAATACACACACACACACACACACACACACACACACACACACACACACACACACACACACACACACACACACGCCTACTGCTATAGTATATTAGATGTATGACTTACTGACTTTAATATAAAATGCCTATCAAACTAACACAAATATATGGCTTACTAACTTTATTATAAAATGCCTATTAAACTAACAAAATGTATGGCTTACTGACATTGTTATAAAATGCCTGTTAATGTAACACAAATATATGGCTTACGGACTTTATTATAAAATGTCTTAAACTAACGTTTTGACTCATCACTGCCAGTATCACTTACTAACCTAGGCAAGTTACTGTGTCAGCACTACAGTTAAGTTTGTAAAGTTAATGAGATGGCTGAGCTTTCTTTCCTATTATATATATATATATATATATATATATATATATATATATATATATATATATATATATATATATTTTTTTTTTTTTTTTTTTGAGGCGAAGATGCACATGTCCGGTTGGAGATTATTAGGTGAATTCAACACGTCCGAATAGCATCTCTGTATTTGAGTTAGTCAATAAGTTACTATTCACAATACCAGTAATTATTTGAAATACAATGATGATATTCAGACATGTTGCATTCAGCCAATCATCACCAGCCTGTCAAGTGCATCTTCGCCTCGATAAAAAAAAAATAATAATAATAAAAAGCTGAGTATAGTGAGTCATTGCTCAGCACAGTGTCTGAAAGGGCTACTCTCATGTCTTCCTGTCGCCCATCCCAAATATTCCCATCGCCTTCCCCAGCCTGTTGACAACCACTGGGCTACAGTTCTGGCACCACTCATATGTTTGAAGTGGAGGCCTAGTTGACTCCATTATTTCTTATTATGTGAGTACGTTGTTATAAATGTTAATAGTTATCAATGAAGGTTTATGTGATGGTAGAATCAGTGTTGTTCTTTGTAAATTGGTTAACAATGATAGATGTAGCCTACTAAGGTAGTGTAGGTGTTGGAGAAGCAGTCGTTGTCAGTATACAAGGCTGATATTTTAATTGTTACTAATTGGATTTACTTCGTTCCATGCAATGCTAAAGTCAATGTACCTGGCTAATCCTTTCCGACTGACAGAAGTTATATATAAAATGTCATAATTTACTGTCCTTCCTTCTGTCATACGACACACCATGCAGAGAGTCAAGTTACGTAGGATACTTTGACATGCTCTTAATTTCCCACCAGCTCTGTTAATTCGGGAACCGTCTTCCTCTGTCTGTATTTCCTACTGCCTATGACCTCCTGTTATAAACACATTGTGTCCAGGCATCTCAAAATGAATGGGTCTTGAACTTGGCTCTCAGTTATCTTGTTTTTGTTTTTTCTTGGAGGGAACAATTTGTGGGCTTCTGGCCTTTGGTTCCTTCTTCCTTGCATAAAAAAAAATGAAAAACTTAAGCCAACCACTCCTTATGCCTGCTGCCGCCATCATGCACAATAAAAGGGTCACTTCACCAAAACACGTCATCTTCGAAACCTTTTTTTGTGTGTGTGTGCTTGGACCTATACAAACCAACCATCCCACCTTTGGCAACACAAAATTTATGCTTCTAGTGTAATTCTTCATTAATTTCAAATGTCACTCTGCTACGGCCATAATATTATTCCCATATATTTAAATCTTACTCCACCCGTCTCTAAAAGCACCTCACCTTCCAGTATTTGTGCTCAACATTTCTTCCTGTTTTGTCTGTTCATTGCTCTATTATAAAATGTACTGTTCTAGTGTGTCTTTATATCATGAGGTGGAGTTAGGGCTGGTGTGGTGGGGTCAGGTGGTGTTAGGGCTGGTGTGGGTGGCGCCGGTGTGGTGGGGTCAGGTGGTGTTAGGGCTGGTGGGGTGGAATCAGGTGGTGTTAGGGCTGGTGTGGTGGGTCAGGTGGTGTTAGGGCTGGTGTGGTGGGGTCAGGTGGTTTTAGGGCTGGTGTGGTGGGGGTCAGGTGGTGTTAGGGCTGGTGTGGGTGACGTCGGTGTGGTGGGGTCAGGTGGTGTTAGGGCTGGTGTGGGTGGCACCGGTGTGGTGGGGTCAGGTGGTGTTAGGGCTGGTGTATGTGGCGCCGGTGTGGTGGGTTCAGGTGGTGTTAGGGCTGGTGTGGTGCAGGTGGTGTTAGGGCTGGTGTGGTGGGGTCAGGTGGTGTTAGGGTTGGTGTGGTGGGGTCAGGTGGTGTTAGGGCTGGTGTGGTGGGGTCAGGTGGTGTTAGGGCTGGTGTGGTGGGTCAGGTGGTGTTAGGGCTGGTGCGGTGGGGTCAGGTGGTGTTAGGGCTGGTGTGGTGGGGTCAGGTGGTGTTAGGGCTGGTATGGTGGGGTCAGGTGGTGTTAGGGCTGGTGTGGTGGGGTCAGGTGGTGTTAGGGTTGGTGTGGTGGGTCAGGTGGTGTTAGGGCTGGTGCGGTGGGGTCAGGTGGTGTCAGGGCTGGTGTGGTGGGGTCAGGTGGTGTTAGGGCTGGTATGGTGGGGTCAGGTGGTGTTAGGACTGATGTGGTGGGGTTAGGTGGTGTTAGGGTTGGTGTGGGTGGCGCCGGTGTGGTGAGTCAGGTGGTGTTAGGGCTGGTGTGGTGGGGTCAGGTGGTGTTAAGGCTGGTGTGGTGGGGTCAGGTGGTGTTAGGGCTGGTATGGTGGGGTCAGGTGGTGTTAGGGCTGGTGTGGTGGGGTCTGGTGTTGTTTGGGCTGGTGTGGTGGGTCAGGTGGTGTTAGGGCTGGTGTGGTGGGTCAGGTGGTGTTATGGCTGGTGTGGTGGGGTCAGGTGGTGTTAAGGTTGGTGTGGTGGGGTCAGGTGGTGTTAGGGTTGGTGTGGTGGGGTCAGGTGGTGTTAGGGCTGGTGTGGTGGGTCAGGTGGTGTTAGGGCTGGTGTTTTGGGTCAGGTGGTGTTAGGGCTGATGTGGTGGGGTCAGGTGGTGTTAGGGCTGGTGTGGTGGGGTCAGGTGGTGTTAGGGCTGGTGTGGTGGGGTCAGGTGGTGTTAGGACTGATGTGGTGGGGTCAGATGGTGTTAGGGTTGGTGTGGTGGGGTCAGGTGGTGTTAGGGCCGGTGTAGGCGGCACCGGTGTGGTGGGGTTAGGTGGTGTTAGGGCTGGTGTGGTGGGGTCAGGTGGCGTTAGGGCTGGTGTGGTGGGGTCAGGTGGTGTTAGGGCTGGTGTGTTGGGGTCAGGTGCTGTTAGGGCTGGTGTGGGTGGCGCCGGTGTGGTGGGTGGGTCAGGTGGTGTTAGGGCTGGCGTGGTGGGGGTCAGGTGGTGTTAGGGATGGTGCGGGTGGCGCCGGTGTGGTGGGGTCAGGTGGTGTTAGGGCTGGTGTATCTGGCGCCGGTGTGGTGGGTTCAGGTGGTGTTAGGGCTGGTGTGGTGCAGGTGGTGTTAGGGCTGGTGTGGTGGGGTCAGGTGGTGTTAGGGCTGGTATCGTGGGGTCAGGTGGTGTTAGGGCTGGTGTGGTGGGTCAGGTGGTGTTAAGGCTGGTGCGGTGGGGTCAGGTGGTGTTAGGGCTGGTGTGGTGGGGTCAGGTGGTGTTAGGGCTGGTGTGGTGGGGTCAGGTGGTGTTAGGGCTGGTATGGTGGGGTCAGGTGGTGTTAGGGCTGGTGTGGTGGGGTCAGGTGGTGTTAGGGCTGGTATGGTGGGGTCAGGTGGTGTTAGGGCTGGTGTGGTGGGGTCAGGCGGTGTTAGGGCTGGTGTGGTGGGGGTCAGGTGGTGTTAGTGATGGTGTGGGTGGCGCCGGTGTGGTGGGGTCAGGTGGTGTTAGGGCTTGTTTGGGTGGCGCCGATGTGGTGGGGTCAGGTGGTGTTAGGGCTGGTGTGGTAGGTCAGGTGGTGTTAGGGCTGGTGTGGTGGGGTCAGGTGGTGTTAGGGCTGGTGTGGTGGAGTCAGGTGGTGTTAGGGCCGGTGTGGTGGAGTCAGGTGGTGTTAGGGCCTGTGTGGTGGAGTCAGGTGGTGTTAGGGCCGGTGTGGTGGAGTCAGGTGGTGTTAGGGCTGGTGTGGGTGGCGCCGGTGTGGTGGTGTTATGTAGTAAAACATGTTAATGTTGAAGGTGTTCAGCCACAGCCGGTAGATAAGGTAGCCCAAGACGGCTGCCAGGCCAATTTGGCTTATTATCATCCTTGTCACCGTCTTTGGCAATATCTTGTCAGAGTTGATGGCAACAGTGGTGGCGTTCCATATCAGCACCGATGGTTCTGTAATATTAATAGATTTATGAATACCCTCTGGTGGCGTTCCATATCAGCACCGATGGTTCTGTAATATTAATAGATTTATGAATACCCTCTGGTGGCGTTCCACATCAGCACCGATGGTTCTGTAATATTAATAGATTTATGAATACCTTCTGGTGGCGTTCCACATCAGCACCGATGGTTCTGTAATATTAATAGATTTATAAATACCTTCTGGTGGCGTTCCATATCAGCACCGATGGTTCTGTAATATTAATAGATTTATAAATACCTTCTGGTGGCGTTCCATATCAGCACCCATGGTTCTGTAATATTAATAGATTTATAAATACCTTCTGGTGGCGTTCCATATCAGCACCGATGGTTCTGTAATATTAATAGATTTAAAAATAAATTCTAGTACCATTGTTTGGTCATTCTTGCAGCACAGCTCCTATTATACTCTGAAGGTACACCTCCTGACAAAACACACACACACACACACACACACACACACACACACACACACACACACACACACACACACACCCATCGCAGGCACTGACTCGTTTCCACAGACGGGTTGAATTGTGGGGATGGGGTAGTGGTGGCCGGGAGGATGTAGTTGAGACGATCAGGAGGTGGTTGTAGCCAGGAGGGGGTGAGAGGGCGGGAGGAGGGCTATGGGGTACAGTGGAGGGACTGGTGGGGGTAGTGGGCATAAGGGAGGGGGCAGAGGGCATAAGGAGATGGTAGGGGAAGGGGGGGAGGGAGAGAGGGGAGTATGGGGTACAGTGGAGGGACTGGTGGGGGCAGAGGGCATAAGGGGGATGGTAGGGGAGGGGGGATTAAGGTAGTGGATATAGGAAGGGTGGGGATTGGGAGTTGACAGCCACTGCCTAGAAAGTGATATAAACATTCGCATGTGTCCTGAATAAATGGATAATAATGTATATTAAGTTATTCAGGCTAAGTGTTCAGGAAGCGGCACATGGAACAAACCAGCAGTACCACAGGTGAACACATATGCAGGGATTTGTACCCTGCCTGGGGCTGTACAATGTGGGTATGCTGGTACCTATTACACACACCACTATTACACACACCACTATTGCACACACCATTATTGCACACACCACTATTGCACACACCACTATTGCACACACCACTATTGCACACACCACTGACCTAAACACTGTTATCACCAGGTGTCTGCACGCACGTAACAATTTCTACTTATCTATCCATTTATCTATCTAGCTTTAGAGCCTTCTGTCTGTTTATCTATCTCTTTAGTTTTCTGTCTATCTATGTATCTTTCCAGCCTTCTATCTATCTATCTATCTATCTATTTAGCCTTCTGTCTATCTATATCATTCTAGTCTTCTGTCTGTCTATCCGTCTATCATTCTAGCCTATCTGTCCATCCATCTAACTTTTTAGCCTTGTCTGTCTATCTCTCCATCTCTCTAGCCTTCTGTCTATTTATTTATCTATCTATCTTTTTAGCCTTCTGTCTGTATATCTATTTAGCTTTCTGTCTGTCTATCTATGTATCTTTCCAGCCTTCTGTCTGTCTATCTATCTATCTATCTCACGGTTGCCATACGTTCGGATTTTCCCGGACATGACCTGCATTTAGCTGTCAAAATCTTCGTCCGGGAGCAATTATAAGAATTCTCCAAAAGTCAGGAATTTCAGCTTCCAGCATTTTTTCTCGAAAAATTTTATATACCATTACACTCTAATGAAGATAGATAGATAGATAGATAGATAAATAGATAGATAGATAGATAGATAGATAGATAAATAGATAGATAGATAGATAGATAGATAGAGAGAGAGAGAGAGAGAGAGAGAGAGGCCTTCGTTGTTATCGTCAACCGTTTTTTTTATGAATGAAAGAAGGAACCAAAGGCCAGAAGCCCGCAAACCATTCCTTCCAAGAAAAAAAAAAAAACAACAATACAAAAGAGAGCCAAATTCAAGATCCGATCATTTGGAGATGCCTGGACACACTGAGTTTGAAAGACTGGAGATCATAGGAAGTAGGAAATACAGGCAGAGGGAGACAGTTCCAGAACTGACCTATTGCATAAATGAAGGACTAGGAGTAACTGTTAACTCTTGCATTAGAGAGCTGGACAGAAAAGGGATGAGAGTTTGTTGCTGCACCCGTCGTAGACTTGGAGGGATGCAAGCAGACAACTCAGAGGAGCAATGACCGTTGAAGTAGCAATAGAAAAGAGATAAAGATGCAACAGTGCGGTGAAGAGACAGAGGTTTAAGGGAGTCAGTAAGAGGAGGAGAGTTAATGAGACGAAAAGACTCTGACTCAACCTTATTGAGAAGAGCTGTATGTGGGGAGCCTCCCCACACATGAGAGTTGTACTCTACACGGGGGCGAATAAAACTCAGATATAAAGTCAACAACTGTGCAGGGGTAATCACGGCACGGAGTCGGCTTAGCACACCGAATCTCTTGGAAGCAGATTTTACAAGAGATGCAATACGATCTTTCCAAGATAAGTCCCGAGTGAATGAAACCCCAAGCATGTTCAAGGATGATGCAGGATTGAACTGGATATTATTAAACATTAGTGGGTACTCCTGTGGAAGACTTTGTCCGGTTGATAGGTGCAAGAACTGAGTCTTTGATGCATTAAAAGCAAGATTATTTTTTACCCCAGCAGAGATACGAGCCAAGTCAGACATTAGGTGTGCCATAGCCTCATCCCTTGTTTGTTGAATTAACTGCTGAGATGGGCGTTGCGGGAACCGAATGGAAAGGTGAAGAGTGGAGTCATCAGCATACGAGTGGATAGGGTTAGATGTACAGCTTAGAAGGTCATTGATGCATAAAAGAAAGAGAGTTGGTGATAGGACAGAGCCCTGAGGAACACCACTATTGATACATCTAGGAGAAGAACGATGGCTGTCTACAACAGCGGCTATAGAATGACCAGAAAGGAAGCTAGAGATGAAGGCACAGATAGAAGGATAGAAACAGTAAGAGGGCAGTTTGGAAATTAAAGATTTATGCCAGACTCGATCGAAAGCCTTTCAGATGTCAAGTGCAATGGCAAAGCTTTCGCCAAAGTCCCGAAAGGAGGATGACCAGGAGTCTGAAAGGTAGGTGAGAAGATCGCCAGTGGAGCGTCCCTGACGGAACCCATACTGACAGTCAGAAAGAAGGTTGTGATCAGGGGCGTACCAAGAGATTTGGGGACCTGGGATGCTAGGTTCTTTGCGGGGCCCCCCTCCAACATCTAAATATAGGGGGCCCCTCAAAAGCTAGGACCTGCCATATGTATACTGTGAGAGAACTGTGGGCAGGCTTTATAGTGTAACAGTTTAACATTCGTAATCCTTGCCATAACTTGTTTTTAATTACAAAAGTACATTTTTCTGGTGTGTTTACAGAGTTATTAATGAAACTGGTAATTATTTTTGATGATGATGTTACGATGTAGCAACCCACCTAACCTCACCCTACCCAGCCTAACCTAATCTAAGGTAAACCTAACTCATCAGCACCAAAAACAGTTATCAGATTCATTAAAGCATTAATAAAAAAACAATTATGGCAACTTCTAAATTTAGTCCCGTAATTCTCTCAACTCTATAAAATTACAATAAAGAAAAATAAATATATACTTACATACGTTGTTACAATAGAAAGTATTTCCAATAATTTATACTCACAATTAGTCATATACAGTAGTGTTGTTTGTTATAAAAGACAGTTTTTAAGAGCCGGCGGCGTTGCACCCACCGGTTTCAATGTCAGGTGACAACTGAGGCCGTGAGACGTGTCTCGAATGTATCGGAAGGTTTAGGCCTACCGCTTGGCTACAAGGTGCCAGATATATCTTTCTCAAAACTTATCTAATATCTCAGCAGGGATTGTCGGGATGATAACTATATGTTTTTAAATATTATAAAAAAAGCTTATAAATTTTTAAGGCTTTTGGGGGCCCCTCTCAATTGGGGGCCTGGGGGGTAGTTTCAAACAGCCCCTCCCCCTCGTCCCCCCTCAGGTACGGCACTGGTTGTGATAGGAAAGATGCTTTTAAATTATTCTATTCAGAACTGACTAGAAAACTTTTGAGACACAGGATGTTAATGCAACTGGACGATAGTTAGAGGGTTGGGAATGGTTACCCTTCTTTGGGACTGGCTGAATGAGAGCAAACTTCCAGCAAGAAGGAAAGGTACAAGTTGACAGACAAAGGCGAAAGAGTTTACTTAGCATGGTGTAATCACACAAGCACAGTTTTTGAGGACAACAGGAGGGACTCCATCAGGCCCATATGCCTTGTTAGTATTGAGGCCACTGGTGGCAGAAAATACATCAGCTAAAGAAATTTTAATGTCAGTCATGAGGAAGTCAGAGGGGGGAAATGATGGAGGAACAACACCACAATCATCTAAGGTGGAATTGGAGGAGAAAGTCTGAGCAAAGAGATCTGCTTTATCGGTAGAAGAAATAGCTACAGAACCATCAGAGTAGAAAAGAGAAGGGAAGGATGATGAGGTATAGTTGTTAGAAAGGTTTTTGGCACAGTGCCAGAAGGAGCGGGAAGAATTCGAGGTGGAGAGTTGAGAGTATTTAGTACGGATGTAATTATTTTTAGCAGAGCGCAGAACAGACTTAGCACGATTCCGGGCAGAAACGTATAAACGATGTGATTCAGGGGTGGGTTGGCTCCGGTACCTTTTATAAGCCCTCTCCTTGTTGCGGACAGCATTAGAACACGCGTGATTAAACCAAGGCTTTCTTGCATTAGTCGAAGGATATGAGAAAGGAATGTATGCTTCCATGACTGAAAGAATAACCTCCGTAATGCACAAGGCACACTCAGATGGCTCCCGGCCATGGAAGCAATAATAATTCCAGGGAAAACCAAAGATGTGTTGCCAACTTGACTGGTTTGGTGTTAGCAGTTAGCCAAAATGTCTTGCCTTTTCCTGTTGCTCAGCCACCAGCATTTTCTTATTCCTTCCACAGTGCTGTTATAGCCATAAAATATATGATAATTGCACACAATTTTTGGCTTAGTTTTCATTTTCGCACAGTTGCATTCGTTATTCTTGTGGTCTTATCCTGCATCTAAGGCGCTTTTTAAATTTTTCAGTCATAATCAAGGCAATTCTTTACTTTGCCTGTTTTTCACTATATTGTAAAAAATTAAAGATTGTGATACAGTACAGCAGTACTGGCATATATATATATATATATATCTATATCTATCTATCTATATATATATCTATCTATCTATATATCTATTGTTACATAGCCTATGATTTCATCATCCTTTGTGTAATTTTAACGCACAGTATGCTGCATGTTTGATCACGAGCGTGTTCTGCCTCAGTCCCCCCCTTCTACCGTTATAGTAGAGTAAGTCGTTCTCTCTGTTGTCCAGAGCGGGATTGTCAA
The DNA here is from genome assembly GCF_032717465.1 of Coenobita brevimanus. Lineage (NCBI taxonomy): Eukaryota > Metazoa > Arthropoda > Malacostraca > Decapoda > Coenobitidae > Coenobita > Coenobita brevimanus. The sequence goes on along the minus strand of NC_136965.1, from coordinate 16,034,680 downwards.
CTCTATGTCCCCATGGCTTTATTTGCGCGTCCTTATTACAAGTTGTATCAAGCTCTCCTGGCTCCTATATAATGAGCTCAGTCTCTGCATCATTGCCACTTAGATCTGCTCCTCATTTTGTTCACATCTCTGTCCTCCCCTGTACAGATATTATTATTGTGAGTGCTCAAGAAGTCTCCAACCATCTAGCAGCTGTGTGTAATTTGAGTATAACTGTTGTTGCATTTTTTTCTTGTACTGTATAGCATAAGTTTAATTTGTAGGCCTAGTGAAGTTTTTGTAATTCGTGTGGGGTTCTTTATGTCAGTCATTTTTGATAATAGTTTGTATCTGTAATTATTTATCTGGCATTCACTGAGTATTATCTGGTATCTCATTTTATCAGGGCTGACTTAGATAAAATTTACTCTTGCTAATTTCGTGTTAATAGAGGCTATTGCAGTTAACCATATATTTAACCTGTTTTTGCCATTACATTATCCTTATGAGTCCTGAATGTTTTGTTGTTAATTTAAGCATTAAACTTTAACTTGTAATTTTACCTAACTCTTTTGTTTTGAACCTGGAACTTTACGGGACAGTGGTGATTTTTAGCATTCTCACTTAAAGTGTACGTTATCTTTCTCTGTTCCGTAACATAAATTTGGCGACCTCATATCAGGATATTCAGGATATTATCATAAGGATATTGTTTGATATTTTGTGACTGTGATATATTCATGATGGCTACTATTTCTACACTTGATGAAGCCAAAGATTTTTTGTCAAATGTGCAAACAGTGTGTGATATAGAAAACAGAACAAAGAATGAATTTAAGCATGTTGCTCAACAATTGGGAATTGCAGTTCACTCTCATCATTCTAAAGATCAAATTGTTGGCATGATTAATAAAAGCTTGTTTAATGTAACTCCTCCAAATGAGCAAACGCAGATTGAATTAGCTAAGTTACAGCTAGCTCTGCAGGAGGCTAAGGCTAAGGAGGCGGAGTCTCGTGTTAAGGAAGCAAATGCTCGTATTGAAGAGGCACAGGTACAGGCTCAGGCACAAATTGAACTTGCCAGGATTCAGGCAGACCATGAGTATCGCATGAAACAAGGTGGAACTGGATCATCTAGCTCTGATGATTTTGATGTGGCTAAAAATGTTAAACTTGTCCCTCCTTTTAATGAATCTGATTTAACAAAGTATTTTCAGTTGTTTGAGAGGGTAGCTACAGGTTTTAATTGGCCTAAGGAGTATTGGCCAGTACTCCTTCAAACTGTTCTCACCGGTAAAGCTCAAGTAACTTATGCATCTTTGCCTCAGGATCAGTCTGATAATTATGATGTAGTTAAGAGCTTGATTCTTAAGGCCTATGAGCTTGTTCCTGAAGCCTATAGAGTGAAATTTAGGACAACTTACAAGCAAGATAAGCAATCCCATGTTGAGTATGCAAAAATCAAAGAAGATTTGTTGGAGCAGTGGTTAAATTCTAAGAATGTGGATTCTGATTTTGGTAAATTTAAGCAGATGATTTTGCTGGAGGATTTCAAAAGGTGTATTTATAAAGATGTAAGCCTATATCTTGATGAGAAAAGAATAGATAATTTGTCTGATGCTGCAGTTTTAGCTGATGAGTATGTTCTCACTCACAAGAGATATTCTAGAGAAAAAGGGAAAGCTGAGAGTAAGTACGTTGCCTCTACTCAGAGTACAGGTAACAGGAAAGAGAATAAGGATGATGTTTCTCAGGAAGTAAATACCAGCTTCACCTCTAGATTTCAGAAAAGTAAATGTACTTATTGTAGTAAGCTTGGTCATACTACGGAGAGATGTTTCAGGAGACAGCGTGATGTGAACAAAAAGGAGTCTTTAAATATTCAGTCAATTGGTCTAGTGTCCACTCTTGAGAGTTCCCAGAATTCTTTAACTGAGTTAACTGAACCTGCTTTGAGGGGTAACTTAAATTCTCATGATGGAGCTCCTCTTTTGAGCAGTAACGTGGGTGACACTCTCAAGAGTTCATGTGCTAATTTCCTGTCTGATGGTTTTGTCAGTCCTCTGGACAGTAATGACAGGAAATCAGTTCAAATATATCGTGATACAGGTGCTTGCCAATCCCTTATGCTGACCAGTGTTCTAGGCTCTAATTTTAATTCCTCTGATGAAACTGTAATCTTACAAGGTGTAGGGAATAATTACTTCTCTGTTCCTCTGTGCAGAGTGAATTTAGAGTCTGGTTTTGTTAATGGTTCTGTTATGGTTGGGTTGGTTGAGACACTCCCAATGTCAGGTGTAACTTTCTTACTTGGAAATGATATTGGTGGAAGTCAAGTGTGTCCAGCTCCTCAGTTGTCTAGTGAGCCAGTGGCTGTGTCCCGGGATTGTGATGTCCCTGATGTGTTCCCTGCATGTGCTGTCACTAGGGTTAAGTCTAAAGTTACTGGTGATTTAGAGGATAATGATGATGATGATGTTATCCTAGCTGACACTTTTCTTGCTAATTTGGACCACTCACCAGATGAGGCAGTACCCCGTAGTGTTGATAATTTGTCTCGTCAAGAGTTGGTTGAGTTGCAGGTTGCTGACCCTGAGTTGAAAGGTCTAGCTAACTCTGCTTACAGTGAAGAAGAGTCAGCCGGTGCTTCTACTTGTTATTATGTAAAGTCAGGAGTACTTATGAGGAAGTGGAGACCCCCAACAGCATCAGCCGACTGTGAATGGGAGGTTGTACATCAAGTTGTCATCCCTCGTGTTTGTAGGCAGGATATCATTCGAGTGGCTCATGATTCCAGTTTGGCAGGACACCTTGGAGTGAGGAAGACTGTGGCACGCATTTTGAAACACTTCTACTGGCCAGGTATCTTCAGGGATGTTTCCTGGTATTGTAAGTCTTGTCACACCTGTCAAGTTGTGGGAAAGTGTAATCAGACCGAAAAGGTTGCACCTCTAGTTCCCATTCCTCCTTTTGAGGCGCCTTTCACCCGTGTGTTGGTGGATATTGTGGGCCCTCTTCCTAAGACTTCTTCAGGATTTTCTTATGTGTTGACCATGATTGATATGGCTACTCGTTATCCTGAAGCCATTCCACTTAGAAACATCTCAGCAAAGAACGTGGTTAAGGAAATGCTAGGGTTCTTCACAAAGTTTGGTCTGCCCAAGGAGGTACAGTCAGACCGAGGAAGTAATTTCATGTCAAATGTTTTCAAGCAGTCTCTGAAAGAGTTGGGCATCTCCTAGATCACGTCTTCAGCTTACCATCCCCAGACCCAAGGAGCGTTGGAGAGATATCATCAAACACTCAAATCGATGCTCAAGAAATACTGTTTGGAACATCAGAAAGACTGGGATAAAGGTCTTCCATTCGTTGTGTTTGCTGCAAGAGAATCTCCAAATGAATCACTGGGCTTCTCACCTTTTGAACTACTGTTTGGCCATGAAGTAAGAGGACCCCTTAAGCTACTCAAGGAATGCTGGCTGTCGGAGGAAGATGACGTCAACCTGCTGGAGTATGTGATGAATTTCAAAGAACGGCTGTCCACTGCTTTACAGCTGGCGAGAGAGAATTTAGGAGCTGCTCAGGAGAAGATGAAGACTTGGTATGGTAAGAAGTCCAGGTTACGCAATTTTCAGCCAGGAGATCAGGTTTTGATTCTGTTACCAGTTCATGGGCAACCTCTTCAAGCCAAGTTTAGTGGTCCTTATTTCGTGGAGAAGAAACTCAGTGATGTCAACTATGTCATCGCCACACCAGATCGTAGAAAGAGCAAGCAACTATGTCACATCAACATGCTAGTTATATCACAGGCGGGACGAAAATAATCTAGTCTGCACTGTAGCTGTTCCACCCGAGTCTGCAAGTGAAGCTCTCCCATGCAGTATGAGCCTGAGTGATAGTTTGGGGAAGAATCCTGATATCATGAATGATCTCCAGACTAAGCTTTCTCATCTACCACCCAAGGAAAGGCAGGAGTTTTCGGCATTACTGCAGGAGTACCCGCAAGTGTTCCGTGCCACTCCAGGAAGAACCACTGTGTTGATGCATGATGTCGATGTTGGAGACGCAAAGCCAATTAAATTACCTCCTTACCGTGTGAACCCAGTGAAAGTTCCTCTCATCCAGAAGGAGCTTGGCTACCTGTTGGACCACAAGATGATTGAGCCCTGTCAGAGCGAGTGGAGTTCTCCTGTCACTCTAGTCCCTAAGCCAGGTGGGTCACAGAGGCTTTGCATTGACTACAGACGTGTTAATCAGATAACCAAAACAGACACTTACCCTCTCCCTCGCGTGGAAGATTGCATAGACAAGATCGGAAAGGCTAGGTACATAAGTAAGTTTGATTTGTTAAAGGGATACTGGCAAGTACCTATGACTGAACGTGCTAGGGAGATCTCATGTTTTGTAACATTAGGAAAGGCTTTTGCATGTTCAGTAATGCCGTATGGTATGAAGAATGCACCAGCCACATTTCAGAAGCTCATGAATGTTGTAACAGAGGGTTTGGCAGGGTGTGTTGTTTATATTGATGATGTATTAATCTTCAGTGACAACTGGAAAGATCACCTATGCCATGTCAGTAAATTTCTTGACCGTTTAGTTCATGCTAATCTTGTAGCTAATTTATCAAAGTGTGAGTTTGGTCAAGCTAAAGTTCAGTACCTTGGGTATGTAATTGGTGATGGACATGTTGCACCACCAGGAGCTAAGGTTCAGGTTATAAGTGATCTTCCCAGACCTAAAAGTAGGAAAGAGCTACAAAGATTTTTGGGAATGGTAGGTTATTACAGGAGATTTGTTCTTAACTTTTCTATTCTTGTATCACCACTTACAGACCTACTGAAAAAGGGAGTTAAATTTGTCTGGACTGATAACTGTGAATCCTCTTTCAACAAACTTAAAGCTATTCTATTAAGTCAGCCAGTGCTCGCTACTCCAAATTTTGCTAAGCCTTTTAAGATGGCTGTTGATGCAAGTGATACTGGAGCTGGGGCTGTTTTGCTGCAAGAGGATGATCAGGGTATTGAACATCCTGTATCTTATTACAGTAAGAAGTTCACTCCACCTCAAAAGAACTACTCAACTATTGAGAAAGAGCTTTTGGCCTTGATTTTGGGTTTACAGCATTTTTCATTTTATTTGTGTTCTGGTTTTGACCCCATAGTCATTTATACCGATCATAACCCACTGAAATTCCTTAGTAAGTTTAAAGATAAAAATCAGAGATTGACAAGATGGAGTCTACTTCTTCAGGAGTATTCATTAGACATACAACATGTCAAGGGGAAAGAAAATGTTATTGCAGATTGCTTATCCAGACTTTAGACAGATTGTTTTAGAGTAATAAGAAATTTCCTTTGTAAATTTCTTTTTTCTTTGTGGGGAGGTGTTACATAGCCTATGATTTCATCATCCTTTGTGTAATTTTAACGCACAGTATGCTGCATGTTTGATCACGAGCGTGTTCTGCCTCAGTCCCCCCTTCTACCGTTATAGTAGAGTAAGTCGTTCTCTCTGTTGTCCAGAGCGGGATTGTCAACTCTATGTCCCCATGGCTTCATTTGCGCGTCCTTATTACAAGTTGTATCAAGCTCTCCTGGCTCCTATATAATGAGCTCAGTCTCTGCATCATTGCCACTTAGATCTGCTCCTCATTTTGTTCACATCTCTGTCCTCCCCTGTACAGATATTATTATTGTGAGTGCTCAAGAAGTCTCCAACCATCTAGCAGCTGTGTGTAAATTGAGTATAACTGTTGTTGCATTTTTTTCTTGTACTGTATAGCATAAGTTTAATTTGTAGGCCTAGTGAAGTTTTTGTAATTCGTGTGGGGTTCTTTATGTCAGTCATTTTTGATAATAGTTTGTATCTGTAATTATTTATCTGGCATTCACTGAGTATTATCTGGTATCTCATTTTATCAGGGCTGACTTAGATAAAATTTACTCTTGCTAATTTCGTGTTAATAGAGGCTATTGCAGTTAACCATATATTTAACCTGTTTTTGCCATTACATTATCCTTATGAGTCCTGAATGTTTTGTTGTTAATTTAAGCATTAAACTTTAACTTGTAATTTTACCTAACTCTTTTGTTTTGAACCTGGAACTTTACGGGACAGTGGTGATTTTTAGCATTCTCACTTAAAGTGTACGTTATCTTTCTCTGTTCCGTAACAATATATATATATATATATATATATATATATATATATATATATATATATATATATATATATATATATATATATCAAGGTTTCATAACGTCAAAGGCCCAAAGTGTGTGTTGGGGGGCGGGGGGAGCATGGATATCAGCGGAGGCGTCCGGTATTTTGACAGTTCAGATATGGCAACCCTAAGCTTGCTAGCCTTTTGTCTGTCTGTCTATCTGTCTGATTATCCATCCATCCATCTTTTTCTGTCTAGTTATCTGTCCATCCATCTTATATCTATGTATTTACCTACTTGTTCTTCCATCCGTCAATCTCTCCACCCATCTTTTTGTGTCTATATGTCTATTAATCTGTATATATATTTCTGCTTACAGAAAGATAAACTGATATATAAAGTTGGAGATAGATAAACTAATGGATAGATAAATGGTTAGTCAAGGCAATTCAGTAATAATGCCTGGTAAATACTGGATAACTGAGTAACATAGGAGAGGATGGTAGTCTTAGCACAAAAAAGTTAAATAAATCTTGAATACTGCATAAAGACGGTACAGTAAAGATGGGTATAAAAAATGACAAGACAAATAATTGAACACAATTTTTTCTGTACGTCTTCAACAGACTGCTGAGTCTAACCTTCCTTGCAGAGGGAAGTGACGGAGCCACAGTCATGTTCACCCATGCATCTTGCACCCAGCCACAGTCCTGGGAAGTCTTCCAGAGCTTGACTGCAGTTATGCCGGTGTACGACATCCGTCTGTCCGTAAGTTTTTTCATACAGAGCAATCCACTTTGGGCCCACCTACAACATCGAAGGACTCATGATCATGGGTAAATGGCCAGCACTATACAACGGTGGTCTGTCAACGAAGAAGTGTGGTTAAGCTAATGCTTATTGAGTAACTGACAGTCATGCAGAGGGACAACCAAAGTTTTGCCGAGTTCCAGTCTGCTTCAGCAATACCACCCACAATGGTCAGTTTGACCTGGAGACCTCCTCCGTACTGCTGAGTGAACAAACAAAAAATGCACAAGTGTCACTGGCACAAAACTCAAACTCAAGTTGTTACATTTCCGAGTTAAATATGCTAACCAGTGCATCACCAGCTTCCTATAAAATTGTCAGCTTCCAGGAACTTACAAAATGCTCCATATTGCACCCTGAAGGGCGAATTAGACTAATTACTGACGAAAACAGTGATACTAACAGTGAGAATACAGTATATCAGCTATGCTGTATAAATATAGGGGATAAGGTCTTGTGACTAGAATAGCAGACGAGGGATGAAAAAAAAAATGAATACAAGAAAAACAACACGTTAGAAAAAAATATTAACTAGAGAGAGACAATATAGTACTGTAAAACACACTAATGAGACGACCAAAGAATGGGATGCAACGAAGCCGACAGAACTAGAATGTCACTCGTACATTAAAAACAAACAGCAGTGACTATATAGCGTGTTTATAGGCCAAAAAGTGCCATACATGATATTATTCTTTGCCAGCTTTGATTGCACATTGCTTTCCACTTTACCTAACCAGTGCCATTAACTTAGCCCTTTGCCACGGTAAAATAGGACAAGTTCATGAATAAATGGAACAAATGTTTAGTAGTTGTACACTTATGCCTTTACAAACATAACTTTTATTACGTTACCCCCTCCCTAACCATTACCCCTACCCCACCACTACCCTACCCCCTCCCCAACCATTACCCCTACCCCACCACTACCCTACCCCCTCCCCAACCATTACCCCTACCCTACTACTACCTTACCCCCTCCCCAACGATTACCCCTACCCCACCAGTACCTTACCCCCTCCCCAACCATTACCTCTACCCCACCACTACCTTTCCCCCTCCCCAACCATTACCCCTACCACACCACTACCTTACCCCCTCCCCAACCATTACCCCTACCCCACCACTACCTTACCCCCTCCTCAACCACTACCCCAACCCCACCAGTACTTTACCCCCACCCCAACCATTACCCCAACCCCACCTCCACCTTACCCTCACCCCAACCACAATTTACTCCTCACCCTATTCACCAGCATAAAGCTGCACCCCCACCCTATCCCCACAACCGCTTTTCCCCTCCCCAATGCTTACCTTCTCCCAACCACTAATTTATCCCCTACACAACCACCCCCTCCCCCTCCTCCATCCAATCTTCACCAACACCCAACCTTCCTTCCTCCACCACCACCACCTAAACATTCTCCTCAACCCCCTCTTTTCCCCATCCTGGCTGTATCCCCACCATCCTGTTGTACCTGATCCTCCTTCCCTCCACCATATACCTCAACCCTTTCCCCACCCTGGCTCTATCCCCATCACCCTGTTTACATTGCCTGATCCTCCTTCCCTCCACGACATACCCCAACCCCTACTGACCTGGATCATGAGGGAGCGAGTTAGTGAGGGGTGGAGGGTGGTCCAGGGGTCAGTTACATCGGTCTCCGTCTGGCGGCCCTTCTCACACCTGATATACACGTGATTAACAGTAGCATTAAGGGCAGGTTCGTGGAGTATATCAAATCTGGCTCCTGTGTAGTTACCCTCTTGGTCATGGAAGTCAATGGTAAGGTACCAGGATTCATTGTGTGAAGGTGGGTAGTGTACCAGCTGGGCCTGGCGTGTGGTGTGCCCTCCCTCCTGTCCAGACTGGAGTGTCAGAGATATAGCCTTGGGTTCCTTTGGCACATGGGTCATCTGGCACCCTGGGGTAAAACAACAGTTTTTTTTTTATGTTAGGAAGAAGGAACCAAAGGCCATGAGCCCGCAATAACTGTTCCTTCCAAGAGAAAAAACAAAATACAAGAGAGAGCGAAATTCAAGATTCGATCATTTCAAGATGCCTGGACACACTGTGTTTGAAAGACTGGAGATCGTAGGAAGCAGGAAATACAGACAGAGGGAGACAGTTCCAAAGTTGACCTGTTGCATAAATGAAGGACTAGGAGTAACGGTTAACCCTTGCATTAGAGAGTTGGACAGAAAAGGGATGAGAGTTTGCTGCTAGACGGGTGCAACACGCCAGTCGTAGAGGTGGAGGAATGCAAGCAGACAGTTCAGAGGAGCAGTGACCATTGAAGTAGCGATAGGAAAGAGATGAAGATGCAACAGTGCGGCGAAGAGACAAAGGTTGAAGGGAGCCAGTAAGAGAAGGAGAGTTAATGAGACGAAAAGCCTTTGACTCCACCCTATTGAGAAGAGCTGTATTTGGGGAACCTCCCCATACATGCGAGTTGTACTCCACACAGTGGCGGATAAAACCCGTGTATAGAGTCAACAATTATGCAGGGGTAAAGAACGAACGAAGTCGGCTAAGCACACTTAATCTCTTGGATGCAGATTTTACAAGAGATGTAATATGATCTTTCCAAGATAAGCCCTGAGTGAATGAAACCCCAAGCATGTTCAAAGATGATGCAGGATTAAGTTGACTATTATTAAACATTAGTGGGTACACCTGTGGAAGATTTTGTCGGGTTGATAGGTGTAAGAACTGAGTCTTTCATGCATTAAAAACAAGATTACTTTTACCCCTGTCAGAGATACGAGCCAAGTCAGACATTAGGTGTGCCATAGTCTCATCCCTTGTTTGTTGAAGTAACTGTTGAGATGGACGTTGCAGGAACCGAATGGAAAGGTGAAGAGTGGAGTCATCAGCGTACAAGTGGATAGGGTTAGATGTACAGCTTGGAAGGTCATTGATGAATAAAAGGAAGAGAGTTGGTGATAGGACAGAGCCATGAGGAACACCACTATTGATACATCTAGGAGAACAATGGCCGTCTACAACACCGGCTATAGAACCACCAGAAAGGAAGCTAGGGATGAAGGCACAGATAGAAGGACAGAAACCGTAAGAGGGCAGTTTGGGAATTAAAGATTTATGCCAGACTTGATTGAAAGCCTTTGAGATGTCAAGTGCAATGGCAAAGCTTTCGCCAAAGTCCCGAAAGGAGGGTGACAAGGGGTCTGAAAGGTAGGTGAGAAGATCGCCAGTGTAGCATCCCTGACGGAACCCGTACTGAGGAGCATGTAGAAGGTTGTGATAGGAAAGATGCATTAAGATTTTCTGATTAAGAATTGACTCGAAAACTTTTGAGATACAGGATGTTAAAGCAATTGGACGATAGTTAGAGGGTTGGAAATGGTCACCCTTCTTTGGGACTGGCTGAATGAGAGCAAACTTCCAACAAGAAGGAAAGGTACAAGTTGATAGACAAAGGCGAAAGAGTTTGCCTAAGCAGGGCGTAAGCACTGAAGCACAGTTATTGAGAACAACAGGAGGGACTCCATCAGGCCCATACGCCTTGTTAGTATTGAGGCCAGTGATGGCAGAAAATACATCAGCTGAAGAAACTTTAATGTCAGCCATGAGGAAGGCAGAGGGGGGAAGTGATGCAGGAAAAGCACCGGAATCGTCTAAGGTGGAATTTGAGGAGATAGTCTGAGCGAAGAGCCCTGCTTTATAAGTAGGAGAAATAGCTACAGAGCCATCAGCGTAGAAACACCCTTATTTTGTTAACACCAGTACTACTGACAAAGGTACTATGTCAACACCAATACTGTTATCATAACACTGTTGGCAATGATATTATCAACACCACGTCTCGGCTGACACCACTGCCACTAACACCACTACTTGGTTTACACAAATGGTATTAATACCAACATTCTTACCAACACCACGACTCAGCTGACACCACTGCCACTAACACCACTACTTGGTTTACACAAATGGTATTAATACCAAAATGTTACCAATACCACGACTCATCTGACACCACTGCAACTAACACCACTACTTGGTTTACAGAAATGGTATTAATACCAACAATATTACCAATACCACCACAGTTCTCACTCCAGCTATGTTAACACCACTACTGTTAATGCCACTACTCTGCATCAGCGATAATGTTTTGCCAGTGTGTGTGTTTGTGTGTGTGTGTTTGTGTGTGTGTGTGTGTGTGTGTGTGTGTGTGTGTGTGTGTGTGTGTGTGTGTGTGTGTGTGTGTGTGTGTGTGTGTGTGTTTTACCATTGTGTGTCTCTCTGTTACCATATATCTCATGAACGGCTTGAGCTATCATCACGAAACCTTCAGGGTATCAAGATGTGGCCAAAATCTTCGACGAGTTCGAGAAAATAGGCAATCGGGATCAAGGTCAAGGTCACCAAAATTACTGCCAAAGGTCAACTAGTTTCTTTGATATGGATTGGCTTTTTGTGAAATGCGGTGACTGAATTCCGTAGAGTTTTGCTAATTTTCTTCACATTTGGTTTGTAAGTAGTTTGTAACTTGGCCAGCAACATATTCCGGCGGACGATTAGCATTCGGCTCCCGAGTGTTTTTTTTTCTTTCATAATATTACTGTGTTAACACTCTTCTTCTTCTGCTTCTTCTTCTTCTTCTTCTTCTTCTTCTTCTTCTTCTTATTATTATTATTATTATTATTATTATTATTATTATTATTATGTGTCAGGAAAGGAGGTTGTGCATTTGTAACTCGTATTTCAAATACAAGGATGCACATAAATATACATGGTATAGAGGGAACGGGGATCGTGTTGAAAGAAGCCTGATTGATTACGTGCTCGTAGATAGGTCGATGATGGGAATGGTTGCTGATACGAGGGCCGTGAGAGGACGATGTGGAGGTCTGTCGGATCACATGGTTGTTGTACACAAGATCAAGCTGAGAGGAGTGAGGTGGACCAGGAGAGAGAGGAGCAGTCAGGGAGAAATACTGAAAGTCGAGAAGTTGAGGATCAAAGAAATGGCAGATGATTACAATACCAAAGTAGGGGAGGAGTTAGAATCACTGAATTGGAATGAAATGGATCTGGACAGCCTGTGGAATGCATATAGGGACTGCATAGTTAGGAATGCTAAAGCGGTGTGTGGTGTGGCAAGAGTAACAAAAAAGAAGAAAGGTACAGCATGGTGGGATGATGAGGTTAAGAGAGCAGTGGAGGAAAGGAGGAAGAAGTGGCTAAAGTGGTTACAGAGGTTCAATTGAAATAGGAACTGAATATACTGAGAGCAAGAAGCATGTAAATGGACTAGTAAAGAGGAAAAAGGAGGAGGTAAATAATAATCTAGGAAGAAAAATGAATTTAAACTACTCTGAAGAGAGGAAGTTATTCTGGAAAGAGGTGCGGAAATGAAGAAGTGAAAGTGAAAGGAAATGTGATGGTGAGAAGGATGTACGTGGTAGATTATTAACACATGGGGATGAAGTAAGGACCAGATGGAAAGAATGTTTTGAAAGCCTGATGAATGGGAATAGAAAGAGCAGAGCGGCTGTAAACTTGATCGGTTTTGGGAGTGTGGGGAGAAGGAATATAGTGCCATGAGACGTGACACTCGCACATGTGAAGTTTGCTATGAAGCGGCTGAAAAATGGAAAAACAGCTGGGGGTGATGAGGTGGTTGCAGAGATGCTTAAATGTAGTGGAGAGTGTGGAATGAAGTGCTTGTTGGAGATATGTAAGAAGGCATGGATGAGTGAAACTGCACGCAGAGTGGAAAAAGGCTGTGATTGTACCCTGTACAAAAATAAAGATGAGCAGAAGTGAGTGGAAGAATTATCGTGGCATAAGCTTATTGCTTGTGGTAGGGAAGGTATACGGAAGAATTATCATAAAGAAAGTAAGAGAGACATCAGAAGTTCTAGTGAGTGAAGAAAAGGGTGGCTTTAGGAGTGGCAGAGGATGTGTGGATCAAATATTTGCAGTGAGAGAGATAGTGGAGAAGGCTTGTAAGAAAGACCATAAGGTATTTATGGCATTCATGGATTTAGAAAAAACATACGACAAAGTAGGCAGAGAAGGATTGTGGAAGGTTTTGCGCATGTACGGTGTAGATGGTAAGCTGCTAGGTGCTGTCAAGAGTTTTATGATGGTAGTAAGGTATGCATACCGGTAAGGGTTAATGGGCATCTACAGTAAGTGAATGGTACACGATCGGTGTGGGCATGCGACAAGGTTGTGTGATGTCCCCATGGTTGTTCAATATATAATAGATAGGGTGATGAGAGAAGTAAAAACACGAGTAATGGAGAGGGAGATGGCATTGGTAATAAATGGTGATAGATGGAATATCTCAAATTTGTTGTGCTGATGATGCATACTACTTGCAAATACCGGACAAGAACTTGAGAGACTAGTGCTGAGTTTTGCTGATGTCTGTACGCGTTGTGCCTTGAGAGTAAATACAGAACAGAGTAAAGTGATGGTTTTTGAGAGAGAAGGTGACTTCCAGTGCGATGTTACATTGAATGGAGAGAGACTGGAATTGATGAGAGAGTTCAAATACCTGGGTACAGTGACAGAAAAGAGAGGAAAATGTACAAATGATGTGGAAAGTAGAGTGACACAAGGAAGAAAAGTGGCTGGTGCAATGAAGACCTTGATAAGAGACAGAGGCTTGAGTGTTGCAGCTGCTCGAGGCTTGCATGAAGGAGTGTTAGTGCCAACTTTAACATATGGATGTGAGACTATGGTGTGGCATGAAAATGGAAAGTCAAAAGTGACAGCAGTGGAGATGGGACTGCTGAGGAATGTATGTGGAGTACAGAGAGTGGATAGAATACGAAATAATGTGATTCGTGAAAGATATGGAGTGAGGAAGTCAGTGGACACCAGAATCAAAGAGAGTGTACTGAGATGGTATGGTCATGTGGAGGGAATGGATAACAATAGAATGGTGAAAAAGGTATATCTGAGCGAATTTGAAGGAAGGAGGAGGCGAGGTAGGCCAAGGAGAAGGTGGAGAGATATGGTGGATGAGTATGTGAAGAAGAGAGGTTTGGAAATCGGTTAGACTAGGGGACTGACAAGAAATTGAGCTGGCTGGACGCATGTTGTGAGGAGAAGAGCATGATCAGGGATTTGGCACCTCTTTTTAATGTGCAACGTCCGGACTGACTCAATCGGATACGTTTATGCGAAGCTACAGAATATAGTGAATGTTTTCGGCGTATCAGATAGAGCCAGGATTCCGGGGACTTGAATGATGAGTGAAAGGAAGTGTGACCCATTGGATTGGGCAAATCTGGGCTGTCTGGACATTGCCACTCATCACCCTGTCCTAGGGTGGGAAAGGAGGTTAGGACGATGATGATGATGATGATAATGATGAACAGCACCACTGTGTTTCCAACACTACTAACACCAGTGCTATTAATAACATTATGTTTAACACCAGTATCCTGCTGACACCAACAGTACTCTGTTATTACCAAGTCTTTAGTTATAACAAAAGGACTCGTTTAACACCGGTGTTATTAACACCAATGCTTTATTAACCCCATTACTGTTAATAACATAATTAACACCACTACTTTACTAACACCACTACTCTTAATAACACATCAGTAACACCACTACTTTACTAACACCACTACTGTTAATAACACCTCATTAACACCACTGCTTTACTAGCACCACTACTGTTAATAACACTTACATAATCAACACCACTACCACTGGAACTTCACAGTAATTCATAAATATCTCTCATCAGTAAGATACACCTGTGACTACTACTCAGCACTGTACATTCTCTCTCTCTCTCTCTCTCTCTCTCTCTCTCTAGTACACAGGTAACAAACGTGTCAGTGCAGTGGTGGTCAGTGGCTGGTGTTGGCACAGTGGTGGGCCTCACCTGTCTTGCAGGGGCGTATGGACCCACAATCACCATATTCAGCACGACACCACACTCTCGCCGTAATGTTGTGTGGCAGGTCAGAGAGGCAGGTGGCCTGTCCCCACACAGTGGTCGAGTTGTCAGTCAGGTGCGATGCTCGTAGCCACCTTGTGCCCACCTGTAGCAAAGTATGGTTCCCTTCTATCAACATCATCCCTCCACGGTTATGCAGCCTTTGATATAGCAAAGGTTATGCCCGTATATACCTACCACCAATGCCTTGTTCATATTGCTTACATGGTATGATATTAACCTACGTGAACACTGCCATTGCCTCTCATGATCTACAAAGTTTTTTTTTTTTTTTTTATCCTATTACTATGCGTAGCCTATGTATTAGCATATCTCTCTTTTGGTGTTGTTATCATCATTATGATTATTATTCTTATTGTTGTTGTTATTTCTGTTACTGTTTTATTTATATTATTATTATTATTATTATTATTATTATTATTATTATTATTTTCTATTGCCAGACGCCTCAATCCCGTTAGGGGGGGCCACAGATAAATCGCCTACACGTCGCCCTGTCCCCCGCCATTTCACTGCCCTGCTCCCAACTCACACCCCCCTCTCTCATATACCTCTCCACCCCATCCCTTCATCTCATCCTCGGCCTCCCCCTCCCTCTCCCCCCCTCCACCTCACTCACATACTGTACACTCTCTTCGTCAGTCTTTCACCCTCCATCCTCTCCACATGGCCAAACTACCTCATTGTATTCCTCCTAACGCATCCTATCACATCCACATCCACACCACAACGCTCCTTTATATCCTCATTTGTCAGACTGTCTCTCCATGTGACTCCACAGGCTCCTCTTAAATAACTTATTTCCACTGCTCTCACTCTTGACTTGTGTCCTTCCAACAACGTCCAAGCTTCACTTCCGTACGTTAGAGTTGGTATCACAATACTGTAATATTAACTTTTTCACTTCCATGTTCACTTCCCTGTTTCTTATCACTGCTTTCAAGGAACCAGCAACCTTTCTTCCCTGCTGTACCCTTTCAAGCACTTCACCCTCCAAACCTCCATCCTTACTCATCACACTACCCAAGTACTTAAACGTACTCACATTTTCCAATTCCTCACCATCCAACTTCGCTGTACATTCACTGACTTCACCTCTCTCAAAGACCATCACTTTACTCTTCCCTACATTCACCATTAGATTCCGTTTCTTACACACTCTCCCAAGCTCTTCCACCAAGCCTTGCAGCTCCCCTTCGTCTTCACTCAACAACACAGTATCATCTGAAAACGACAGAACAGGGGTTTCCAAACACTAACCTCTTTCATCAGGGCCACTCCAACATCCACTACCCTACC
>NC_136965.1:16003465-16015965 GCF_032717465.1 Coenobita brevimanus | reverse complement strand
GGGTTAAAGGGCAGGTTGGGGTAAGGAATGGTACTATAGGGTTAGGGTAAAGGTAGAGTTAGGAGCGGGGCTGGGCAGGTGTGGACGGGATTAGGGACAGATGAAGGCAGACTTAGGGGCAGAAGAAGGTTGAGTTTGGGGCAGGGGAAGGCAGAGTTTGAGGCAAGGGAAGGCATATTGCAGGGAAGAGAAAAGAAGAGTTTGGGGCAGGGAAGGCAGAGTTTAAGGTTGGGGAAGGTATAATGTAGGGAAGGGAAAGGCAGAGTTTAAGGCAGGGGAAGCCAGAATTTGGGACAGGGGAAGGCAGAGTTTGGGGCAGGGGAAGGCATAATGTAGGGAAGGGAAAGGCAGAGTTTAAGGCATGGGAAAGCAGAGTTTGGGGCAGGGGAAGGCAGAGTTTGGGGCATGGGAAGGCAGAGTTTGGGGCAGGGGAAGGAGTTTGTGGCAGAGGAATGTGGAGTCTGGGGCAGGGGAAGGAGTCTGTGGCAGAGGAATGTGGAGTCTGGGGCAGGGGAAGGAGTTTGGGGGAGGGGAATGTGGAGTTTGGGGCAGGGGAAGGAGTTTGAGGCAGGGGAAGGAGTTTGGGGCAGGGGAAGGAGTTTGAGGCAGGGAAATGTGGAGTTTGGGGCAGGGGAAGGAGTTTGGGGCAGGGGAATGTGGAGTTTGGGGCAGGGGAAGGAGTTTGGGGCAGGGGAAGGAGTTTGAGGCAGGGGAAGGAGTTTGGGGAAGGAGAAGGAGTTTGAGGCAGGGAAGGGAGAAGGAGTTTGGGGCAGGGGAAGGAGTTTGGGACAGAGATGGCAGAATTTGGGGCTTGTAAAACTAGATATCACCACAAAAAGGAAAGCGCAGTGGTGTGTACAAGACTGGCTGAGTCGTGGGAAGGAGAAGGCTAGGCTTTTAACAGGGGAGGCAAGCTTATTAGGAGAGGGCCAAGGTTAGAGTAAGGGGACGGAAGGTTAGATACAAGGAGTGGCTGAGTCAGAGGCATGTAAGGGCTGAGTCAGGTGAGAGGGAAGGGCTGCCGCAGGGGTTAGATGAGGCCTGTGAGAGCATGGGAGGTAAAGAGAGAGCAGGGTTAGTGCATGTGGAAGAGGAGGGAACGGTGGGGTTATGATAACAAGGAGGATGAGGTTAAAAGCAAGGGACGAGTTAAGAGGGTTATCAGCAAATGGAGGGAGGTGAGGAGGGGGTTAGAAGTAGAGGTGGGGTAGACTGCTAGGGATAGAAAGAAGGGGCTTAGTAGAAGGAGAAGAAATCTGGATGCAAGGCCGTGGCAGGGGAGTGTGATGTTAGGAACACAGGAAGCAGGAGGGTCAGAGCAGGTGAAAGGATAAGTTAAGAGCATAGGTTATGAGAAGGTTAGAAGTTGAGGGGAAGGGAATGGTGGAAGTAGACGAGAGAAGGGGAATTGAAAGTAGAAGGGAGGAGAAGGTAAGAAATAGAGAGGAGGGGCTTTTGAGGAGACAGGGGCAGTTAGGAAGAAAGGGAAAGGTTTGTTAGCAGCAGGAGAAGGATGGATGTTAGGTGTTGGCGTAAGAATGATGTTAGAAGTAAGGTTTGGGAGAAGCTTATTTCACTTACGAGGAATGAAGGCAGGAAGAAATGGCGCTTATAAGTTACATTTGGTTTCGGAGAATGAAGGAAGGAATGGCGAGTTCAAGTTAAATATTAGTTCACAAGGAACCAAAATTAGAGAAGTATTACGGCACAAAACATTTTAAATGTCCCTGGCAGTGCAAGTAAAAATGTTATTAATGAAAGTGATACACGTACACCCACATTCAGTGCAACTACTACACTATGTGAAGAACCATTCTCAAGTGTGGTGCTTGATCTGTGGCATTTTATGGGAGAGAGAGAGAGAGAGAGAGAGAGACTGCACACGTCCTAAGACCCACAAAGTAAATGATTCTCTCTCTCTCTCTCTCTCTCTCTCTCCTGACGTAACTGACAAATTGGCGCGTTTCACCTTATAGTTCTCGACTACAAGCAGTTATGAAAAGCCATCACTGGTAAGTAAATGTGGGTGTAGGTGACAAATGGTATGAAGCGTGTAAGTGTGGGTGTTTATGCGTGTGGGGTGGAGTGTAAGTGTGGGTGTTTATGCGTGTGGGGTGGAGTGTAAGTGTGGGTGTTTATGCGTGTGGGGTGGAGTGTAAGTGTGGGTGTTTATGCGTGTGGGGTGGAGTGTAAGTGTGGGTGTTTATGCGTGTGGGGTGGAGTGTAAGTGTGGGTGTTTATGCCTGTGGGGTGGAGTGTAAGTGTGGGTGTTTATGCCTGTGGGGTGGAGTGTAAGTGTGGGTGTTTATGCGTGTGGGGTGGAGTGTAAGTGTGGGTGTTTATGCGTGTGGGGTGGAGTGTAAGTGTGGGTGTTTAGGCCTGTGGGATGGAGTATAAGTGTGAGTGTTTATGCCTGTGGAGTGGAGTGTAAGTGTGGGTGTTTATGCCTGTGGGATGGAGTGTAAGTATGGGTATTTATGCCTGTGGGATGGAGTCAGGAATCTAGGGCTTAAATGGTCAGTGAATATCAGAGTAGCCCGTTAATTAGCATCATCTTTGCTTACCTTATCCTTTTATCACCTAGTTTTTGCACTCTGAACCCCACTTCATACCAGGTGGGAACGGAGGTCTGGATGATGTTGATGATGATGATGGCAGCAGAGATATATAGACTGATAGATAAAGAGAGTGAGAGGGGAGAAGGGATGGTGGTTTCGCTTGACAATTTGTGGCAACAGTACAGAGAGAAAGAGAGAGAGAGAGAAAGAGAGAGGCTGGTGGATTCGTGTGTCAGTTTGTGGCCTGAGTACAGTGTATAATATGATTAGTATACAACACAGTCCCTGGTGGTGGTGTTGTAGGCAGTGGTGAGGTATGTGGTAATACTCACGTGTCGTGCAGTACGTCATGGACCCACAGGAACCACCAGGCTCACATGTCACCAGCAGGACCAGATCAGGGAACTCCAAGGAGAGGACTGGGCACTTGCCTGGCACCGTCTCTGTGATCTGGTCCCCGTTGGTCACACTGATCTTCATCTGTTCTCGCTCCAGCTGCAACAAGAACAAAATATGTATTAGTGGCATGTGGCCTTTGACCTCTTTAATCCGATGATGTACTTTTATTTTCTTGCAAACTTCACCAGATTTTATTTATCACTCGCTTTAAGGCCGCCTTCGGCGACCTCCGCTTGATGTCAAGTCGCTTCCTATCCTCAGACATTTTTAACCTGCTGGGATACCCATTGAGAAGAGAGAGAGAGAGAGAGAGAGAGAGAGAGAGAGAGAGAGAGAGAAGCAGGATAGTAGTGTTTGCCATTATACTAAATTTTATTATGTCATTATACTACGTAATTTTAGGAGTATAAGGAGGGAGGAAGGAGAGGCGAGAGAGTGACAATACAACAAACACGTCACTCTTCTCTATTCTGTCATGTTGGTAGTTTCTATAACGGACCAAGAACGAATCCATCCCCTCCACTCTAAACGAAAGGCCAGAAATGAGTCATAACTCGGGAACCGGTGGCCTGATTGGACTGAAAATTATTTTAGTCTTCAAGTTACAGCATTTGATGGTACCTTGCTCTAAAAAAGAAATGCGTTACATGCGTGGGTTTTGGCTGTGTTGCGGTAACAAACAACATACAGAAATAGGATCATTATAATATAGATGGGCAAGCCTTTTCCACCTCGAGGGATTTGGTGCATCCTTCATTAAACTGTTCAGTATAAGGTACTAATCTTGAGTTCAGTACAATTGTGTGAAGGCAGCAAGAAGAACATACAAGGCTACACCATGGCACTGAAGGCATTAAACAACTGTGAGACATCACTGGATATTGTGGCAACATCTTACTCACACTCGAGTGCCTTCATTAGCAATGATATGCTGGACTTTATGTCAGAATTATTACATTTATACCAGTGTTAATTGTTACACACACACACACACACACACACACACACACACACACACACACACACACACACTCGAGTGCCTTCATTAGTAATGATCTGTTGGACACTATGTCAGAAATATTACATTTATAACAGTGTTAATTTTTACACACACACACACACACACACACACACACACACACACACACACACACACACTCGAGTGCCTTCATTAGCAATGATGTGCTGGACTTTATGTCAGAATTATTACATTTATACCAGTGTTAATTGTTACACACACACACACACACACACACACACACACACACACACACACACACACACACCTCGAGTGCCTTCATTAGTAATGATCTGTTGGACACTATGTCAGAATTATTACATTTATGCCAGTGTTAATTGTTACACACACACACACACACACACACACACACACACACACACACACACACACACACACACACACTCGAGTGCCTTCATTAGCAATGATGTGCTGGACTTTATGTCAGAATTATTACATTTATGCCAGTGTTAATTGTTACACACACACACACACACACACACACACACACACACACACACACACACACACTCGAGTGCCTTCATTAGTAATGATGTGCTGGACTTTATGTCAGAATTATTACATTTATGCCAGTGTTAATTGTTACACACACACACACACACACACACACACACACACACACACACACACACACACACACACACACACACACACACACACACACACACACACTTGAGCGCCTTCATTAGTTATGATTTGCTAGACTTTATGTTAGAATTATTACATTTATACCAGTGTTAATTGTTACACACACACACACACACACACACACACACACACACACACACACACACACACACACACACTTGAGTGCCTTCATTAGTTATGATTTGCTAGACTTTATGTCAGAATTATTACATTTATACCAGTGTTAATTGTTATACACACACACACACACACACACACACACACACACACACACACACACACAGCTCCCTCTGAACCCACAACGCCACAACTAACCTGAATTTTGATGCTGCGAATCACCACCTGTGTGCTCTCATCAGGCTTGGTAGGGTTGGTGGTGGTTGCAGGGTTGGCGGTGGTTGCAGGAGTGGTGGTGGTTGCAGGGTTGGTGGTGGTTGCGGGGATGGTGAGAGTCAGCGTTGAGTTTTCTCCACTCTTATCAAAACAAAGGAACTCTGCTCCGTACACGTCAGCAGACTCGTCAGCACCCAAGGCTACAGCAAGAAGAGCCTCGAGTGATCTATTTGATAAAGTTCTGACTTCGAACACTAGACCAGAGGCGGCATTTGTTACAGACTGGTGAAGCTCAAACTCGGCTTCAAGCATCTCCTCCTTGTCTTTCTTTCTGAGTGCCAGTGGGTGAGGGGTGGGATATGTTGGCATCGTGACTTTGTGGCATTCTGAAAGGAAGACCAGGAAAAGCGATAAGTGTGGACTCCTTAACAATTTTTCAGGGGTCGTTTTCTCTTGGTTAAACAAAATATTGTCGAGTTAGCCAAAATAACCGTTTAGATACACCAGCAGCAGTGAAGGGCTGACTATGAACAGTTATTTTACCCTTTGACTTCTACCATGTCACTGAGATCAACAAAAATGAGTGACGTTATGCAGAATAAAATAGCTAAACCCACCAACCAAAGTGAGGGTTTTTATAACGATTGGTAATCCAGTTACATATAAATCTTTAAGGCGTCTCTTAATCCATCCCTTACCACACTGACACACCACTACCCTAACACCCTCTTAACCTCCCTCTCACACCTCCCTTTTACCCCTTTCCTCTAAACCCTCTTTCCCACCTTTCCCTCTCACTCCACCCTTTCAACCCAGGCCCCTCAGCCTTCCTCTCACCACCTGCCTTTCTCTCCCTCCTATCTCCATCCCTCCCCACCTCATCATGCTTTCCTTCACCCCTCTCACTTTTCCCGCCCTCTCCATCTCCTTCTCACAGTTCATTCCAGTAGACTCTCTGTACCCTCTTTTAAACCTCCTTCCTCTGTATTCTCCCTACACTTTATTTTTCCCTCCCTTACCCTCCTTTCTACTGCCCCCCCCCCTTTCCCATTCTCTTCCACTCGTCATTCCTAAGGCCCACTAACTCCCTCCTCCCTGTCATCCAGGGGTGTAGGGACAACACTCCCTTCCCTTATCCTCCCGTTCCTCCCTCACCCTCTCATCTCTTACTTTTCCCCACCTCCCTCCCTCACACCCTTCCTTCCCTTACCTTCCCCCACCTCCATCTCTCCCTCACCCTCCCTTACCTTTCCCCACCTCCCACCCTCACACCTTTCCTTCCTTTACCCTCCCCTTCCTCCATCCTTCCCTCACCCTCTCCTTCCTCCATCCTTCCCTCACCCTTCCTTCCCTCATCCCCCCTCCTCCCTTCCACACCCTCCCTTCCCATACTCTCCCCCTCCTCCCTCCCTCACACCCTCCCTTCCCATACTCTCCCCCTCCTCCCTTCCCATACCCTCCCCATCCTCCCTTCCCATACCCTCCCCATCCTCCCTCCCTTACACCCTCCCTTCCCATACCCTCCCTCTCCTCCCTCCCTCACACCCTCCCTTCCCATACCCTCCCTCTCCTCCCTTCCTCACACCCTCCCTTCCCATATCCTCCTCCTCCTCCTCCTCCCTCCCTTACACCCTCTCTTCCCATACCCTCCCCCTCCTCCCTCCCTCACACCCTCCCTTCCCTTACCCTCCCCTTCCTCCCTTCCTCACACCCTCCCCCTCCTCCCTCCCTCACACCCTACCTTCCCTTACCCTCCCCCTCCTCCCACCCTCCCTTCCCTTACCCTCCCCCTCTTCCCACCCTCCCTTCCCTTACCCTCCCCCTCTTCCCACTCTCCCTTCCCTTACCCTCCCCCTCTTCCCACCCTCCCTTCCCTTACCCTCCCCCGCCTCCCTCTCTCACACCCTCCCTTCCTCACACCCTCCCCCGCCTCCCTCTCTCACACCCTCCCTTCCCTTACCCTCCCCCTCTTCCCACCCTCCCTTCCCTTACCCTCCCCCGCCTCCCTCTCTCACACCCTCCCTTCCCTTACCCTCCCCCTCCTCCCTCCCTCACACCCTCCCTTCCCTTTCTTTCCACCTCCTCCCTCTCTCACACCCTCCCTTCCCTCACCCTCGCTCTCATCCCTCCCTTCCCTCACTTTCCCTCTCATCCTTCTCATCCCTCCCTTCCCTCACCCTCCCTCTCCTCCCTCTCATACTTCCTCTCCCTTCCCTTACCCTCCCTCTCCTCCCTCTCATACTTCCCCTCCCTTCCCTTACCCTCCCTCTCCTCTCTTGCATCCCTCCCTTCCCTCACCCTACCTCTCCTCCCTCTCATACTTCCCATCCCGTCCCTCGCCCTCCCTCTCCTCTCTTGCATCCCTCCCTTCTCTCACCCTACCTCTCCTCCCTCTCATACTTCCCATCCCTTCCCTCGCCCTCCCTGTCCTCCCTACCATCCCTCATACTCCTTTCGCTCCACCCTTCCTACACTCTCCCTCTCAACCCCTCTGCCTTTGCTTTCATTCACACAACTAACTTTTTGTAGGAGGGTTGGCAGCTGTAGAGTTGTCTGGTTCAGAGCTGGGGACTGAAGATGGCTTGGTGGAGGGGCTAGGCATTGGGACTGGTGAGGGATTGGGGGATGGGCTAGGAAAGAGGCTGGGAAAGGAGTCAGGATAGGGCTTGGTAGAGGGAGTAGGCTTTGGGATTGGTGAGGGATTAGGTGAGTGCTTTGGTGAGAAGTTAGGAGAAGGGTCGGGCGAGGGGTTAGGAGAAGGGTCGGGCGAGGGGTTAGGAGAAGGGTCGGGAGAAGGGTTAGGAGAAGAGTCGGGAGAGGGGTTAGGAGAAGGGTCGGGAGAGGGATTAGGAGAAGGGTCGGGAGAGGGATTAGGAGAAGGGTCGGGAGAGGGGTTAGAAGAACGATCAGAAGAGCCTGGATAGATTTTGTGAGAAGAATCAAGAGAAGGCTTAGGAGAAGACTCAAGAGAAGGGCTGGAGGAAGGATGAGAGGAATGTTCTGGTGAGTCAGGAGGGAGGTTAGGGGAGGGGTCCGAGGGGGAAGAAGGTCCAGTAGGTGTGCTGGGATGGCCAGTGGTCTCTGAAACATCATTAACATACATACTCCATGGCAGTGATAGCTGCACGGATACTGCTACTACTGTTACTGTTGCTGCTGCTGCTGATGATGATGATGATGATGATGATGATTATTATTGTCATAGGTCAGGTATATGGCAAGGTGGGGGGGGGGCGAGGGCCAGGGCAGTGGCGGCAACAGGAAGCCAGCAATAAGGGCGGCCAAGGAGTGTGGTGGTGTGGCAACTGTGGCTGAAGGAGGGCGAGCTAGAGTGGTGGTAGGTTGTAACAGAGCAGCTTGGACGAGGATAATACCCAGTGCACTGGACATGATACCTGGCATGAGGTGCCTGCCATGTAATACCTACCCCAGGTGAGTACGGTGTATGACACGTGTCATGGCAAGGGAGCCACGTGTCATGCCAGTGTAGGCAGACAGGTGTGATGGTGAGGCAGACAGGTGTGATGGTGAGGCAGACAGGTGTGATGGTAGGACAGACAGGTGTGATGGTAAGCAGACAGGTGTGATGGTGAGGCAGACAGGTGTGATGGTGAGGTAGACAGGTGTGATGGTAAGGCAGACAGGTGTGATGGTAAGGCAGGCAGGTGTGATGGTGAGGCAGACAGGTGTGCTGGTAAGGCAGACAGGTGTGCTGGTAAGGCAGACAGGTGTGCTGGTAAGGCAGACAGGTGTGATGGTGAGGCAGACAGGTGTGATGGTGAGGTAGACAGATGTGATGGTAAGGCAGACAGGTGTGATGGTAGGACAGACAGGTGTGATGGTAAGGCAGACAGGTGTGATGGTAAGGCAGACAGGTGTGATGGTGAGGAAGACAGGTGTGATGGTGAGGCAGACAGGTGTGATGGTAGGACAGATAGGTGTGATGGTGAGGCAGACAGGTGTGATGGTGAGGCAGACAGGTGTGATGGTGAGGCAGACAGGTGTGATGGTATGGCAGACAGGTGTGATGGTGAGGCAGACAGGTGTGATGGTGAGGCAGACAGGTGTGATGGTATGGCAGACAGGTGTGATAGTACGGCAGACAGGTGTGATGGTAGGGCAGACGTGTGATGGTGAGGCAGACAGGTGTTATGGTAAGGCAGACAGGTGTGATGGTAAGGTAGACAGGTGTGATGGTGAGGCAGACAGGTGTGATGGTAATGCAGACAGTGTGGTGGTGAGGCAGACAGTGTGGTGGTGAGGCAGACAGGTGTGATGGTGAGGCAGACAGGTGTGATGGTAATGCAGACAGTGTGGTGGTGAGGCAGACAGATGTGATGGTAAGGCAGACAGGTGTAGTGTGGTAATAATACAGTAACTTACGTATTGCTGCGATGCGGTGTATCTGCATGGTGTGGCACAGCAACATCAGGCACCACCACACCGCCACCACACCACCACCACCACCAGACGCCATCACTGCGACATTAGGATTCACTTCAACAACAACGGTTCACTTATTCATTCAACACATTCACTCAGTACCTCATCATTCATTTACCGACTCACCACACTGACCCACTGACTCACAACTCATTCACTGACTCACCACACTGACCCACTGACTCAGCACTCTTTCACTGTCTCGTGACATGCACTCGCTACCTTACCAAACTGACTGGCTGACCCACCACACTCACTGACTGACCCACCGCACTCACACACTGACTCAGCCATCATTCACCACACTGATGTACCACACTGACCCACCACACTCACACACTGACTCACCCATCATTCACCACACTGATGTACCACACTGACCCACCACACTCACACACTGACTTACCCATCATTCACCACACTGATGTACCACACTGACCCACCACACTCACACACTGACTCAACCATCATTCACCACACTAATGTACCACACTGACTCACTGACCCAAAACATCCTTTGTGTCACAACATTCAAAAACTCACCACACTTCTTTACTGAGTCACCCTGTCCATTCATTGACTCACCATACTGACTCACTACTAATTCACTGACTCAACTAGCTATTTTACGGAGTCACCCTGTCCATTCATTGACTCACCATACTTACCGACTCACCAGTAATTCACTGACTCTACGCTATTTTACTGAGTCACTATGCCCATTCATTGACTCACCATACTTACTGACTCACCACTAATTCACTGACTCAACACGCTATTTTACTGAGTGGCCACAGCCATTCAATGGAGGCGTTGGGTTTTATCGCTTCAGATAAAAGGCCCAAAATAGACGGCCATCCTGCTTACCCAGATATCTGACTTGGCGGCAGGGCTTGTGCTGTGGCCTATACCCTTGTTACTCTAACTTGGCCATCGCCCCAGCTTCAGTGCCGAGTTATAACAATAAATTAAGTCTCGAATATGGTGTTAGTCACGAAGAAGTGCTGTGAGAATGATGTAGAGCTGCAGTATTGTCCGTTTCTTTCACTGAACTACGTGAAATAAGCTCCAAAAGAAAAGAATCTGGGCCAAATTAGTGTAAAAGAACTATAGTTAATGCACTGGCAGTACACTGACCTGGTAAACTAAACAACTGGTTAACTAATGTACTGGTGAACTAAACAACTGGTTAAC
The DNA here is from genome assembly GCF_032717465.1 of Coenobita brevimanus. Taxonomy (NCBI): domain Eukaryota; kingdom Metazoa; phylum Arthropoda; class Malacostraca; order Decapoda; family Coenobitidae; genus Coenobita; species Coenobita brevimanus. The sequence goes on along the minus strand of NC_136965.1, from coordinate 16,005,351 downwards.
TAATGTACTGGTAAACTAAACAACTGGTTAACTAATGTACTGGTAAACTAAACAACTGGTTAACTAATGGACTGGTAAACTAAACAACTGGTTAACTAATGGACTGGTTAACTAAACAACTGGTTAACTAATGGACTGGTAAACTAAACAACTGGTTAACTAATGGACTGGTAAACTAAACAACTGGTTAACTAATGTACTGGTAAACTAAACAACTGGTTAACTAATGTACTGGTAAACTAAACAACTGGTTAACTAATGTACTGGTAAACTAAACAACTGGTTAACTAATGTACTGGTAAACTAAACAACTGGTTAACTAATGTACTGGTAAACTAAACAACTGGTTAACTAATGTACTGGTAAACTAAACAACTGGTTAACTAAGGTACTGGTAAACTAAACAACTGGTTAACTAAGGTACTGGTAAACTCATGTACTAGTAAACTAATACTCTGGTGAACCCCAACACCAGTCAAATGGTCATCTAGTGAACTGGACAACTATGGAATGGTTTACCTTGGAACCTGAACAACGGGTAAACTAATGACCTGGACAACTGATGAAGTAGTAAAGTGGCAGACTGGTAACAGCATCAACGAAGCAACTAGTGAAATAGGACACTAATGAACTCGTCTGTCTATCTATCTACTGCAAGACACCTTAATCCCGTAAGGGGTGGCCACAAACAAATTGCCTCCATGTCGCCCTGTACCCCGCCATTTCTCTGCCCTGCTCCCAGCTCACACCCCCTATCTCATATACCTCCCCACTCCATCCCTCCATCTCATCCTTGGCCTCCCCTCCCTCTCCCCCCCTCCACCTCACTCACATACACTCTTCTTATCAGTCTCTCGCTCTCCATCCCCTCCACGTGATCAAACCACCTCAGTGTGTTTCTCCTAATGCTTTCTATCACATCCACATCCACACCACAATGCTCCTTCACTTCTGCATTTGTCAGTCTGTCTCTCCATGTGACTCCACATGTACCTTTCAAATAACTCACTTCCACTGCTCTCAAAAACAAGAATGAACTCGCACATAAGTGAAATAGTACACTAGTAAACTAGATTATTAATACACTGGTAAACTATATATCTGCTGGGACACAAGTAAGAGGTTTAAGTAATGAACTGATTTATTAGTGAATTAAGGAAGACAAAAAATAATGGCCTGGTACACTAATGAAATGGTAAAGTTGGAAACGGATATACTATACCCTTTCTACTCTAACTTGGCCTAAAACTGCTGTCTATCCATCTTCATTACTGGTTGTAGCAAGAGATTAACAGTACAGTATGATGCTAGTCATGAAGAAGTGCTACGGAAGAGATGTAAAGCCATAGTATTGTCTTATTCTGCGTGGAATAAGCCGCCAAAGGACAAGAATCTGTGCCAAGGTATTGTACAGGGAGTATAGTGAAGTAGGAAAATAATGAAGCCTTAAATAAATTGCAGGACAAGATGTGGTAGGGTGTTAGGCAGGAGAGACTTTACTGGGTCAAGATACAGTCTGAAAACACAGGCTAATAGACTGGTATGTAGGATGCTACCCAAGCGGGTTCACATACTGTACTCTGAGTAAGGCATACTCTTTGTTGTATATCAAAACAGGTATCAGAGTCAAGGGAAAAACTCACATTTCACAATCTCCCAACGATTATTTTTTGTTGAAAAAAGTTTGTACCAAACTCAGACTACCTTTGGTCTGGTGGTGGGAGGTATTAAAAAAATATTTATGGGAAATGTTATGGCAAAACTGATAGAATGTTGTTGCTGTTGTTGTTCCTGTCTGTTTGTCTGTGTGGCCGAGCAGAGCCATCGACCACAAGCAAGGAGCTGCCGTCCTGGGGCAGACTGCAACTAGCTAGGACTGAAACAAG
>NC_136965.1:15985965-15998465 GCF_032717465.1 Coenobita brevimanus | reverse complement strand
CCACTGATAACACAAAAAGTGGCTGGTAACTCAGCCAGTCCCTACGCCACCAACACTAAGGTTCTGATGCTGCCGCCACATCACTCACACCCTGAAGGAACCACACTTGTCCTATTTTTTTAATGAAAGAAAGAAGGAACCAATGGCCAGGAGCTCGCAAGACTGTTCCCTGCAAGAAAAACAAAAACAAGATAACAGAGATCCATTCAAGATTCGTTCATATCGAGATGCCTGGACACACTGCGTTTGCAAGACTGGAGATCGTAGGCAGTAGGAAATACAGGGAGAGGGAGACAGTTCCAGAGGTGACCTGTACAACGCCACCTAGCATTCTTCCCTTTCCTCTCTCTTAATGCCACTTACTCTTTCCTCAGCTCTCTGCTCTCTCTCAAACTCCTCTCTTTTCCCCTCTTCTTTCCTTCCCTCCTCATATCCTCTTCTACTTTCTGTCTAGTTGTGCCTAATATTTTCCAGCTGGATTTCTCTTTTATTTCCTGCCTTTAAGCGCGCACGCACACACACAGACACACACACACACACACACACACACACACACACACACACACAGACGCACATTGATAAGAAACATCCGGACGCTCACAAAGGGATGCACACACACACACACACACACACACACACACACACAGTCACCTCCCTTGCTCATTCACCATACTCACTCCTGTCCCTTGTCTCACTTCAGTCAATTACTTCCTCATTTTTCTCGTTGGCTCATCTTACTCAGCTGACACGCCTCATTCACCTCACTGACTGACTCAGGCAGGAAAGAACCAAGGAAGAGAGGAAAGGACAGTCACCCAAGAGCAGCGCTACATCGAGTGAGTGGATGGTGAGGCCTAAAAATGTTTCTCCTATTCCAATTTATTTCACGTAGCTCAGTGGCAGAAAATTTCAAATACGTTTCAAAAGTCGTTGGGGAAAATTGCTATTAACCATTTTTGAGCCAACCATTTTTTGAGTTAACCATTTTTGAGTTAACCATTTTTTGAAGTAACCATTTTTTAGTTAACCATTTTTGAGTTAACCATTTTTTGAGTTAACAATTTTTTTAGTTGACCAATTTTTGAGTTAACCATTTTTTGAGTTAACCATTTTTAAGTTAACCATTGTTTGAGTTAAGCATTTTTTTTTTTAGTTACGCAAGAGAGATAATATGGCAGCGGTTGGTGTATTTTGGGGTTATATAATTCAGGAAATATATAATACTGCAGCCAACTCAATAACTATACATTATAACACAAGGTTCATAATTTATCTGTACAAGTTTAGGAATTTCTCAAAAATACAAGACTTGGCAAAACTTGGTGTGGTTTGTTGCATATTACCGGAAAAATGTTAAAGTCAATCTGTCTATCTACCTATTGCCAGAAGTCTTAATCCCGTAAGGGGTGGCCACAAACAAATAGTCTCCATGTCGCCCTGTCCCCTGCCATTTCGCTGCCCTCCATCCAGCTCACACCCCTCTCTCATATACCTCTCCACTCTATCCCTCCATCTCATCCTCAAATTAAGGATAGGTTAGGGTGGAAGTTTTGGTCTAATAGGATGGAGGCTTCCAACTGGGGGCTTCCAACTGAGGGTTTTCAACTGAAGGTTTCCAACCGGGGGCTTCCAACTGGGGGCTTCCAACTGGGGGCTTCCAACTGAGGGTTTCCAACTGTGGGCTTCCAACTGAGGGTTTCTAATTGGGGGCTTCCAACTGAGGGTTTCCAACTGTGGGCTTCCAACTGAGGGTTTTCAACTGAAGGTTTCCAACCGGGGGCTTCCAACTGGGGGCTTCCAACTGGGGGCTTCCAACTGGGGGCTTCCAACTGAGGGTTTCCCAACTGTGGGCTTCCAACTGAGGGTTTCTAATTGGGGGCTTCCAACTGAGGGTTTCCAACTGTGGGCTTCCAACTGAGGGTTTTTAATTGGGGGCTTCCAACTGGGGGCTTCCAACTGGGGGCTTCCAACTGAGGGCTTCCAACTGAGGGTTTCCAACTGAGTGTTTCTAACTGGGGGCTTCCAACTGAGAGTTTCCAACTGGGGGCTTCCAACTGGGGGCTCCCAACTGGGGGCTCCCAGCATTACAACTGAGCTCTTTTTCCGGTCACTTGACCTGAAGTTGCCATACCTTCATCTTGAAATAACTCTGTGAATACTTTAACACTAAAATATGCTGCTAGTCACGAAAAAGTGCTACGGAAAGGATGTAGAGCATAAAAACATGATGGTTTGGTGGTTGCAACAGTCTAGCCTCTCTCTCTCTCTCTCTCTCTCTCTCTCTCTCTCTCTCTCTCTCTCTCTCTCACAATCAGGAGCGCAGGGTCACGGGACTAAGCTACTAGGAGCTGTTGAAGGCAAGGGTGACCAGCCTCTTCTGACCCTCAATGGCATTATGTAAGCAATAAACCGCAGCCACAACTCTGATGTAATCCTTTATGGACCCCATCTGGTTGAAGCGCCTTGACCCACTAGGCCACCAGGCGTCATTTGCTTATATGGTTACCACCCAGCGTAGTAAATGTTTCCTGTATTACAAGAAACCGTTTGGCTTTGCTACTCAGTGTAAGGCACTCTCAAACTGGGAGTCATGGCCCCCAAGGTGGCCACAGCAGGATTTTAGTGAGGCCATGGCGGGCTAGTGTGTGTAGTAAATCACAGTGTCTGTGATATCGCACTAAGAGTCCTCTTGGCATTTTCCACAACGTGTGTATGTAAATCTGGTGTCTCCACCCATCTACACATAAATCACACTGAGTCCTCTTGCCATTTTCCACAGCACATATGTCAGTCTTGTTTCTCCACCTTCTACACATAAATCACACTCAGAGTCCTCTTGCCATTTTCCACAGCACATATGTCAGTCTTGTGTCTCCACCCTTCTACACATAAAAAGTAAAAGCCATAACCGGTCGGATGTGGAGCTAGATATGAGATGTGCGCTATCAGTAACTCAGCCTTGACTCAGTCGACTGACTGAAAGCAAATAGTGTCATCCATGCCACTGATATGTAACAAAATATGCATTCTGATGGATGGCTGTAAGCATTAAAATAAATGGAGGGCACCGAAACAGTTTTTTATCATTATTTGTGAAGGGCTTGAGAGAAAACTGAAAGAGGGCCACGAGGATGGTAAGATCCCAACCAGTGGGGAATGACGTGAAAAAGTTTGAGGAACACTGGTGCAGGATCACCTTACGGTTCCTCTACATCGAGTGAGCGGATGGTGAGCGTCTCAACTACCTCAACGATTGTTCTAGTAGTAGTAGTAAAAATAATAATGGTAGTGGTGGCAGTAGTAGTAGTAGTAGTAGTAGTAGTAGTAGTAGTGTTGATGGAGGTGGTTGTACTTGTAGTAGTAGCAGTGGTAGTAGTAGTAATAGTAATAGTAGTAGTCGTAGTCGTAGTAGTAGTAGTAGTAGCGGTGGTGGTGGTTGTAGTAGTGATAGTAATAGCAGTAGTAGGTGTAGTAATAGTAGTAGTGGTGGTGGTGGTGGCAGTAGTAGTAATAGTAGTCGTAGTAGTAGTAGTAGCGGTAGTGGTGGTTGTAGTAGTAGTAGTAATAGTAGTAGTAGGTGTAGTAGTAGTATTAGTAGTAGTAGTGGTGGTGGTGGTGGTGGTGGTGGTGGTAGTAGTTGTAGTAGTGGATGGTGAGCGTCCCAACCGGCTCCAAGATTGTTTTATTAGTAGTAACATCATTGCTAGTAGTAATGGTAATAGTAGTAGTCGTAGTAGTAGTATTAGGAGCAGTAGTAGTAATATCAGAAGTAGTGGTAGTTGTAGAGGAGCAGTAGTAGTAGTAATAATAGTAGTAGTGGTAGTGGTGGTAGCAGTAGTAGTAGTAGTAGTAGTAGTAGTAGCAGTAGTAGTAGTAGTAGTAGTAGTAGTAGTAGTAACAGCAGCAGTAATAAAGGTGGAAGTCGTAATAGCAGTAGTAGTGGTGGAAGTAGTGGTAGTAGCACCAGGTTCATCTGAATATGAACCCAGTGGACTGCAGTCTCAAGCTGCCCATCTCCTGCCGTCCATCATCCTCCTTTCGAGGGATAGGGAGGGAATTAAGGGGCATTTGTATAACCAGGCAGTGGTTATATCAATGCCACCACGTGAAGGCGTCCCTCACCAGCATCACAACCAAGAAAAATGAGAAAGACAAATAAATGACAACATAAAATCAGTCAGTGCGTCATGGTACTGAAGAGCATAATAGAAAATGGAAAGTAAGAGGAATTTCGGCGTTCTGATTGGCTGAGGGATTGGAGAGGAGAGAGAGAATATACCAATCACGTGTTGGCAGCGTGTTGGCTTCATACATACTGAGTCAGTACAGACGGTGAGGTGCTGGTGAGAGGGTGACGGGATGGCGAGAATGTTACGTCATGTTATTCTCTCCGAGAAGGAGAATATGTTTTCACCCCTATTTGTTTGTTTGTTTGTTTGTTTTTCTGTTAGCAGTATTACTCAAAAACTAAGAGAGATAGGGACCAAATTAGGTGGATATATGGCTCATGTCCCAGGGACCAATCGATTAACTTTTGGGACGGGTCCGGACCGTATAGCAGATTCTGGACCCGGAAAACATTTTTTGTGAAACCCTAATCATTGATGAGAAAACCTAACCCATTATGAAGAGTGGTTTGGAAATTTCGTTGCCCTTGTAGGAGAGATGCGCTCCACTGAGTGCCTCTCTACTTTTATGTTATGATGTTATGTTATTATTTTTATGTTGTTATATTATGGTATGTTATGTTATGCTACACTATGTTATGTAAGCAGCATCTTGGCTTCACATACCAACTCACCATGATCGGTGATGGTGCTTGTGTGTGTGTGTGTGTGTGTGTGTGTGTGTGTGTGTGTGTGTGTGTGTATTGCTTTTTCAGGCCATTTTAAATATTTGGGGTTGGATCAGATTCTAGTATTAAAGTTAGACAAGTGACGCTATGTTAAACTAATAAGCCTTAGTTAAATCAGGTTAGGTTAATTCAGATTTGGCTTGCTAGGGTTAGTTATGGTTAGATTAAGTTATTGTAGAAGATGTTAGAATATTTAGGTTCGGTGGAAGAAGTATTAAGAATATATGGAGTAGATGGGAAGTTGTTGAATGCTGTGAAGAGTATGTATGATGGTGCTAAGGCTGCAGTGCGTGTGGATGGTGAACTGAGTGAATTTTTCTCTTTGAAGGTTGGGTTGAAACAGGGATGTGTCATATCTCAAAGGGAGTTCAATCTGTACATGGATGGAAATAAAGAGGTACATGGTAGGGTACTGGATGTTGGAGTGGCCCTGGTGAGAGAGGGTAGTGTTTGGAAACTCCCTGTACTGTTGTTTGCAGATGATACTGTGTTGTTGAGTGAAGACGATGGGGAGCTGCAAGGCTTGGTGGATGAGTTTGGGAGAGTGTGTAAGAAACGGAATCTAAAAGTGAATGTAAGGAAGAGTAAAGTGATGGTCTTTGAGAGAGGTGAAGTCAGTGAATGTACAGTGAGGTTGGATGGTGAGGAATTGGAAAATGTGAGTACGTTTAAGTACATGGGTAGTGTGATGAGTAAGGATGGAGGTTTGGACAGTGAAGTGCTTGAAAGGGTACATCAGGGAAGAAAGGTTGCTGGTTCCTTGAAAGCAGTGATAAGAAACAGGAAGTGAGCATGGAAGTGAAAAAGTTACTACATGACAGTATTGTGATACCAACTCTAACGTATGGAAGTGAAGCTTGGACGTTGTTGGAAGGACACAAGTCAAGAGCGAGAGCAATGGAAATGAGTTATTTAAGAGGAGCCTGTGGAGTCACATGGAGGGACAGGCTGACAAATGAGGATATAAAGGAGCGTTGTGGTGTGGATGTGTTAAAGTTTCATAGCCAACATTTTTATATATGTAACTCTTAATTCTTGTAGCAGGTGAGTCTTGAGTTAATTGAAGAGCAAGAGGAGTTAAAGATGAATACAGGGAGTTGATATTGATTTATTATCTCTGTATGGGCCCTCAAATTTTGGGGATAATTTATTGTCTCTCGTATGAATGATACCATAAACAATGTCTCCTAAGCTGATATGCGAATCTCTTGCCTTTTAATTAAATGCCTCCGTCCTTTCTTCCTTGGACATCGTCAATTGTTTTTTGACTCTTTTGTGTATATCCTGGAATTCACGTAAATGGAGTTTAGAGTAATCATCGTAATTGTATATGAGCAGGCTGTCCCCTTCTAGGAGCTCATATGGTAGTTTTTTATCTGTCCCATATATAATGAAATGTGGTGTGTCACATATGGATTTATTTATAGATCCATTAATTGAGGCTTCTACTTTGGGAATCCAATCATCTCAGCTTGCATAATTTTCATTGAGAATGTGTCGTAGCACATCTAATACTTTTTGTTTTGTCTCTCTGCTAACCCATTAGATGCTGGGTGATAGGCTAAAACGTTAACCTTTTTGATGTTGTATTGTTTACATATTTCTTGTAAGATATCAGAATTAAATTCTCCTCCATTATCACTTATTAGTACCTTTGGGGTAGTAAAGCGACATATTACATTATCTGTTATTGCCTTTGCTACTGTCTCTGCTGTTTTATCTTTAATTGGTGCTAAAATTACATAACGGGAAAAATGATCCGTTGCTACGAATAGGTATTGGTTATTATTGTATGATAATGGCATCTTGAATAAATCAACAGCGACAACGTCCCATGGTTGTTGTGGTACAGGGTAATTACCCATCAGTGCAGGTGAAATTGGGTATCCTTTGTGTTTTGCACATGATTCGCATCTGTCTATATGATTGTTTATATATTTTTGTAATGAAGGCCAGTATTATAACAACTGGGCTTGTTTGAATGTCCTGTCCTTTCCAGGATATCCTGCTTGTGGGCTATCGTGTATCGTTCGTAATACTTGGGGTATCATGTCATTAGGTACTACCAATTGGTTAGTATTTCTTTGGCGTTTTGGTTGTTCTGAATTGATCTTGTATAAGTATTATTGACTATTGTGAATTGTTCGAGTGGTACATGCAGATTAGGTAATTGTATGTCATCTCCACTTTCTAACTTGTATATAACTTTAGACCATATTGGGTCAAGTCTTTGTGCTTTTGCAATATCATCGTGGTTTGGGATGTCCCCTTTGAGATCTAATGCCGTGAGCTGAGATTGTGTTCGGGTTCCTAGAGTAATGCGTCGGCTACTATATTCATTTTGCCTTGTGTATACAGTATAGTTGTATATTTACATTGTAGTGATTTCGATTGTACATTTCCATCATGCTCTCCTCCCAGAGAGGAGTTTTTCTTTAAACATACCCAGTAGTGGTTTTACTGGTCAGTGAATGAGTGTATTTCGTAACCATATACCCAAATCTCGAAACTTTTGTAATGCAAAAACCACTGCAAGTGCCTCTAAGTCTGTAGTGCAATCATTTTTCTCTGCATCTTTTGGTTTGTCTGCTTTAGCAAATGCAATTGGTTGATTCTTTCCTCTTTTATCTCTCCTGCATCAGTACAGCTTCCCTAATCCTTTAACTGATGCATCTGTACAGATAATAAATGATTTTGCTGAGAAATCCGGATATACCAAACAAAAGGTGCATTTGTTAGTTTAATTTTCAGTTTTGTACAAATGCTTGTTTTTTGTTCTTCTTCCCATTGAAATACTAGCATGTATTTTTTGAGTAGATTTGGAATAGAAGGGAAAGGCTATGATGAGAGAACTGTGCATTACGAATGACCTATAGTGCTTAGTGCTAGACCTAAAAATTGTATCAACTTCGTCAGTCGTGCAAAGGGTTCAGGAAAATCTCTCTTACTGCCTGTATTGTGCTCATCTAGTTCTGGTGTGAATACCATTAAGAACTTAATTTGTGGCCTAAGAAATTTATTTCCCTTAAAGCAAAATTTTGCATTTTAGAAGACTTGAATTTTTTAAACCAGCATCACCAAGCTTTTGTAAGAGTAGGTCTATTTTTCTTGAGATGTTCTGTAGCTCTATCTTTCTAATTTGCTATTATAATATCGTCAAGATAAACAAATATTCCTTGTCCTAAAATTCCGGACAATACGTGTAATTCATAAGACGCTGGAATGTGCCCGGGGCTGTCCTCAGTCCCATGGGCATCCTTCTATATTGATAGTGTCCTCTCTATCTGTGGAAAAGGCGGTGTAATTACGTGACTCCTGTTCGATCGGAATTTGATAATATCCCACTTAGAAGATCGACTGTGGAAAATACATTATTTTCTGGTCCAATGTTCCTGTAGGATGTTGCTTAGCAATGGCATGGAAAAATCGGTCTGGGATTGTGTGATTGTTTAGATTAACACTTTGGTAATCTACTACCGCACGCATTTCTCAATTTCGTTTCGTCACGAAAGAATAATAAGAAGGGCATTCCAAGGGGAGACTGTTTGGTTCAATAAATCCAAGTTTTTAAACAAATTCACCATCGACATACTGGTTTGTGAGGTGTACGCTGAGATTGTGGGATTCTGTATGCTGGAATGAAAATTGGTGTTGTAGCTGGCTGCACATTAATCTTGTGATTAATCAGGTTAGTACACCCTAATTGTTCGCCGGGTAATGCTACAGTGTCCCTGTGTGTGCTTTCCAGCAGGATGTTAACCAAATCGATATTTTCTTTATCAAATTCACCTGAGTGAATTAAATTCTCTTTATGCTTTCTCAATCATGAGATTCTTTTTCTCACTTGTAACTCCAGCTACTACCTATTTCCTTCTACAGGGGCGGGACATTTTTCCAGTATTAACTATGCAAGTCCCCTTTTTCAACTGTACTTCCCCACTCAAGTGATTAATTATGAATATCTGAGTTTGCCCTTCGTCGTTCATCTGACATAATGCACGTTATTTCTACTTGAATAAATCCCATCTATGAATCTTTCTTCTAAAAGACAAGAACAGTACTATCTTCTGTAATTTGCTCTTTATGGTAACTTTCATATAGGAATTAGGTGGTATAACTAAATCATTGGTGAGATGGGCAGGAAAAACTGATAAATCAGTACTGTTTACTTGGGTCTCTAATCCCCAATGGAGGCTGGGGCTGGTGGGTGTGTGAGTAGGATCTATACACTCATCTGTTTGTGTATGTTTGTTTAAGCTTTTAATATTATCAATTCTTTTTTGGTTCTCTTTTACTAATCGGTGAGGGCTCTCTGATGGTATTGTTCACTCTTATGAATTCATTGTCTAAGTCTATTCCATTCATTTGTGGGAGTAAAGTTATTTTCTCTGTTCTCATGTACATCTTAAGCCCAGTAACATATCAGCTTTTGATTGTTAAGTTTTCAACTTGATATCAGAAAAATGCAGAGATTGGTCTTGTAGTCTCTGTGAAGCTGATGTTTAACCTTATCACTTCACACTTTTACTGTGATTTGTTTTCCATCTACTGTATATAAATCTAAATCAGATTCCTCCAGAAAAAGTGACTTTCTTCTTTATTTCTAAAAATTCTATTTATTTCTTCTTGTGTTATTAGGTTCACTTGAGAGCCTGTTGTCTAAAAATAAGGAAACGTTTTAATCCTCATTCATACAGCTGGTATCAAGATACCACTCAGTTTCCAAACATGCTGCTCCTATGTGAATTTTAAGACTGCTTTTTCTTTGCATTTGTTAGTTTTTTGTCAATGACTTGAGTGCTTCCCCTCGATTTGAACATAGACACTAATTTTTCTACTGTTACTGTAGCAGCCTGCGTGGCTCAGTGGGTTAGAGCGCTTCACTCTGGCCGAAGGGGTCGGAGGATCGGAATCCACCCAAGGGTCATTGCGTAAGTCATCAAAGGAAGGGCATCCGGTCATAAAATGCGTACATGCTCCAGTCCAAAAAGTCCTCTGCACCCAGAGGCAACGCCTTAGCCCTTCGGGGATACCTGGCGTAAAACCAAATTATTATTATTATTATTTTTTTTTTGCAGTTACTGGTCCAGTGCCCTTGGCACTTATGAGTGTCTACAGAATGGACCAAATCCCTGTGTTTTTTGTCTATCCTCTTTGTTTTGTGATAAAGCATTCACTCCTAGTGTGTCCTGGTTTTGCACAATAATGACATAGAATGGACATATCTCTTGACTGTGATCTACTGAGGTGACTTCCCATATTCCCAATTGTTAGTCTCTGTGGCGCGAGATCTGCTTGGGCTGCGTGGAAACTTATGAAACTGCCTGCAGCCTTGTGTTTGTGATCGTACCCTTGACAAGTTTAGTTGTTTGCTCTGCCTGCTTTCGGTTCATGATCGATTTTATTCTCTGATTGGGGTAGTTGTAGCTGTTATCACAGCTGATACTGTCTCAGACACTCTCATCTCTACTAGAATTTGATTGAGTTTCAACCATCCCTGCTTTACTACACTGCATCTCTACCTCAAGTTCATTAAGTCCTAGTAAGCACACACCTGGGGTGTAATCAGATCGTGTCTTGGCGATCTTAAGGGTCCTATCAGGTAATTTACACAAGGCAGCTACATAACCAATGATGTCCACGATGAGGTCTTGGGACATCTTTCCATCTCCTGTTATCCAGTTTGAGCTTTTCTAAGGTAGCTAATAATGTCCTTTTGATCGTGGAGACATCAGCAGTTATTTCACTGAGGACATGATTTGTTGTGTGTTCCCCTCTACAAAAGATCTACAATCTTATGTAATTCTAGGATTATACCTGGCAAGAAGTTCATACCTCCAGAAAATTTCTTCAAAAATTCAGTTTTTAATTCATCATATGTCTTAGCCTTGAGGAGCTTATCTCAACTTAGTAAGTTGCTTGCCGGACACTTTTCCATAATGGAAGAGGAAAAAAATAGCAATTTTCTCTTTTTGTTCATCTTTGATATGTCGTTTGATGTAGATTTGTTCACAATGATTGACCAATGAAATGACGTCAATAAGATCTTTCTCTGTGCCAGAGAATTTCCGGGCAGTTTTATCTTCATGATAAACAAATATCTGAGTTTGATCTGTGGTGTTCATTTTCACTGGTTGTTCAGTTACTTTAACTTGGACTTGTTTATCGTTGTGTGAAGGGAATAGTGGAAAAGGATTTGCCAGAGTCGATGAACCCTGTTAAGTATATTTTCGTAGGTATGCAAGTCAGAGACAAAGTCCTCACTTGTTACGTCAGAGGGGGTTTGCCACTCATCATCTAGAACTGATGTATTTGTTTCTTGATCTTTAGTTCTTGGTGAGCTTTGTGCAATGGGTGTGTTGCCTTGGTGCTCTCCCTAATTGTGTATCATCTGGTATTAACACGGGTGAGGGCAAAAATATCCCTGTCATATCACTGCAGCTAAAAAGATCTCCATGTTGCTAAGGTATGGTGTTATGGAAATACGTCTTTTGTTTATGTCCTTAATAAATAGATGAGTAAATAAGTTGTAATAAATGATAGATAGTGAGTGTATAAGTGTATATATAAAAATAAGTAAAAGAGGTTGAATACACCTAATTTAAGCACTGAGAAGAAATGAGTAAGTATAATTACACCCACTTGATACAGATCGAAGAGGAGTGTCGACGCAGCTGTCGATCTCGGAAAATAAAGGAAGGGTTGAATGAAGATCTCCTCTCGATAATTCTAGGGCTGTGTTGATGGACGATATTACTCAGGAAAATTCCATGGCCTGGTGCATGTAGTGGTTAACAGCTGTAGTCACAGGCGAACCTCATCATAGAATGTCGAATTTCCAACTCCATAATATGGAAATAAATGAGTATGAGTAGGAGCTGGTGAATAATGGAGACACGAGAGTAGTGGGTGAGAAGTGCCTGGTGTCAGTCACACGTTGATTGGCGCGGCGTTGTCTCAGCAAACACGCATGGTGATGTCGCCTCAGCAGATACACATGGTGACGTCGGGCTTCCCACACTGGTAGCTGTCGGTGAGTAACTGAGTAGCGATGAGTAACCTGGGTGGGTAAAGGTGAGTAAGATGTATTATAAATGTGGCTCTGGTGTTTTGCCGTGTGTCTTGACCTCTGTGTCAGCGATTGAGGTGGTAGGCGGGAGAGAGTGTTTTTTTTTTTTTTGTGCTTGTTGCTCTGGTCTTTCTTTTCCTTTAATTGCTTTGTTTTCTTATTCTTATTGATGGTGCGTGAAGTTGCGTGAAGAAGATTATAGAGTTTTCTTGTTGACTTGTTATTTGTAGTTAATCGTAGAGTTTATTGATCCTCACTCGTAACTCGTCAAGCTCCTACTGTATGCTCAGAGACTCGTAGACTCATAAGCTCGTAGACTCGTAGGCCTTGTTCGTTACTGCCACCATTTAATGTTAAAGCTTTGTAGCCAACATTTTTAGATATGTAACTCTTAATTCTTGTAATAGGTGAGTCTTGAGTTAATTGAAGAACAGGAGGAGTTAAAGATGAATACAGGGAGTTGATCTTGATTTTATTATCTTCAGAGAAAGTCTAAGTTTAGCAGTGTATGTAATATACAGAGACTTAATATACTAAGTCTAGTTGGACCCCCCTCTTCTTATTCACTCTCTCCAC
>NC_136965.1:15899738-15985865 GCF_032717465.1 Coenobita brevimanus | reverse complement strand
CCTTCATTCTTTCCTTGTCCTTCTGCCTACGGGTGACTCTACACTGAGTGACAAGCCAAATGGTTTCCTGTACACCAGGACACCATTTACTATGCTGGGTGGCAACCATACAACCAAATTTTGGCGCCTGGTGGTTTAGGTGGGTAATTATTGCGCTCCAATTGGATTAAGCCGGTGAAGGTTTATATCCAAGGGGTAGTTGAGGTTGATTGCTCATGTAATGCCACTCAGGGATGAATGAGGCTGGTCACTCTCATCTTAAGTGTCGGGACGAACTGCCTAGCCCCGGGCTCCTACGCTCCTCATGGGGCAATATAGGATTGGATGATGATGATGATGGATGGATGGATGGATGGATATAGGATTTTATGTAGTGTGTAAGTTTGGATGTTTATGCCTTTGGAGTGGAGTGAGGATTCCAGGGTCTTGAATGGTGAGTGAATGAGAGTGTGTCCCATTCACTGAACACACATTTGTTTAGTTTCTCTCTCTCTCTCTCTCTCTCTCTCTCTCTCTCTGAATCCAACCTCACTGCATCCTTAGGTGGCATATAACCTTACCTAACCTCACCGATCCATAACCTAACCCCATTTAACCTAACCTAACCTAACCTCATCTAATCTACCCTCTCCTAACCTAACCTAATTTAACCTAACCTAACCTAACCCCATCTCACCTCACCTCACTTAACCTAACCTAACCTAACCTAACCTCACCTAACCTCATCTCACCTAACCTAACCTAATTTAACCTAACCTAACCTCACCTAACCTCATCTCACCTCACCTAACCTAACCTAACCTAACTTAACCTAGCCTAACCTCACCTAACCTCATCTCCCTTCACCTCACCTAACCTAACCTCGCCTAACCTAACCTAACCTCATCTCACCTCACCTCACCTAACCTCACCTAACCTCATCTCACCTCACCTCACCTAACCTCACTTAACCTCACCTAACCTCACCTCACCTAACCTAACCTAACTTAACCTAATCTAACCTAACCTCACCTCATTCACCTCACCTAACCTCACCTAGCCTAACCTCACCTCACCTAACCTAACTTAACCTAACCTAACCTAACCTCACCTAACCTAGTCTAACCTCACCTAACCTAACCTCACCTAACCTAACCTAACCTAACTTAACCTAACCTAACTTAACTTTAACCTTAACCTAAACCTATCTCAACCTCAACAAACCTAACCTCACCTAGCCTATCTTAACTTCACCAGACACCTAGAACCTAACCTATCTCAACCTCAACAAACCTACCATCACCTGGCCTATCTTAACTTCACCACACCTAACCTAACCTAACCTCACTTAACTTAACCCAACCACCTTAGCAGAATTTAAGCTAACCTAAACTGACCTAAGCTAACCTCTTCCGCCTAACCCCATCCGTCTAAGCTTAACATTGCACCACATAATAATCTAAAATTAACATAGCCCAAACTAACTTCATCTAGTCAGATCCAACTTAACATAACTTAACATCTACTATCCATCTATCTATTGCCAGATGCCTCAATCCCGTTCAGGGTGGCCATAAACAAATCGCCTCCACGTCGCCCTGTCCCTACGCCATTTCACTCCCCTGCTCCCAACTCCACACCCCCTCTCTCATATACCTCTCCACCCCATCCCTCCATCTCATCCTCGGCCTCCCCTTCCCTCTCCCCCCTCCACCTCACTCTTCACATACACTCTCTTCGTCAGTCTTTCACCCTCCATCCTCTCCACATGGCCAAACCATCTCAGTGTATTCCTTCTAAAGCTTCCTACCACATCCACATCTGCTCAGGACTCCATATTATAATTATAAATCATAATAGATAGCATGATGGATAGATAGATAGATAGATAGATAGACAGATAGAAGCAGCAAGTCAGGGGATGAGATAGGTAGTGTGTCGGCGAGAATCGAGCAATGTAGTAAACATGCTTACACACTCTAACTCAAGGAATGCTTTGATACGCACACGAGCAGCGCCCCTCGTGACCATACACACACACATACACATATACTCACACACAGGCTTCTAGAAGCTTCACAGCTCTCAGAATATTCCATGTGACACGACCCCTGCTAAAATAGGAATTTGAGGAAGCAGAGCTCAGAAGGAGACAAGCCATAGAACCGTCAGGTAGTGGAGAGAGTGAATAAGAAGAGGGGTCCAACTAGACTTAGTATATTAAGTCTCTGTATATTACATACACTGCTAAACTTAGACTTTCTCTGAAGATAATAAAATCAAGATCAACTCCCTGTATTCATCTTTAACTCCTCCTGTTCTTCAATTAACTCAAGACTCAACCTATTACAAGAATTAAAAGAGTTACATATCTAAAAATGTTGGCTACAAAGCTTTAACATTAAATGGTGGCAGGTGAACGAACGAGCCTACGAGTCTGACGAGCTTATGAAGTCCATACGAGTCTCACGAGCATACAGTAGGAACGACGAGTTACGAAAGTGAGGATCAACTTAAGCTCTACGATTAACTACAAATAACAAGTCTACCAAGACAACTCTATAATCTTTCTTCACGCAACTTCAAGCAGCAGCAAGAAGAATAAGAAACCAAAGCAAGTAAAGGAAAAAGAAAGACCAGAGCAACAAGCACAAAAAAAAAAACACTCTCTCTCCCGCCTACCTCAATCGCTGACACAGAGGTCAAGACACACGGCAAAACACCAGAGCCACATTTATAATACATCTTACTTCACCTTTTACCCACCCAGGTTACTCATCGCTACTCAGTTACTCACGACAGCTACCAGTGTGGGAAGCCGACGTCACCATGTGTGTATCTGCTGAGACGACATCACCATGCGTGTTTGCTGGAGACAACGCCACGCCAATCAACGTGTGACTGACACCAGGCACTTCACCCACTACTCATTACTCATTATTCACATAGCTCCTACTCATACTCATTTATTTCCATATTATGGAGTTGGAAATTCGACATTCTATGATGAGGTTCGCCTGTGACTACAGCTGTTAACCACTACATGCACCAGGCCATGGATTTTCCTGAGTAATATCGTCCATCAACACAGCCCTAGAATTATCGAGAGAGGAGATCTTCTATTCAACCCTGCATTTATTTTCCGAGATCGACAGCTGCGTCGACACTCCTCTTCGATCTGTATCAAGTGGGTGTAATTATACTTACTCATTTCTTCTCAGTGCTTAAATTAGGTATATTCACCTCCTTTACTTATTTTTATATATACACTTATACACTCACTATCTATCATTTATTACAACTTATTTACTCATCTATTTAGTAAGGACATAAACAAAAGACGTATTCCATAACACCATACCTTTAGCAACATGAGTTCTTTTAGCTAAGTGATATGACAGGGATATTTTTGCCCTCACCCGTGTTAATACCAGATGATACACAATTAGGAGAGCACCAAGGCAACACACCCATTGCACAAAACTCACCAAGAACCTAAAGATCAAAGAAACAAATACATCAGTTCTAGATGATGAGTGGCAAACCCCTCTGACGTAGCAAGTGAGGACTTTGTCTCTGACTTGCATACCTACGAAAATATAATACTTAACAGGGGTTCATCGCTCTGGCAAATCCTTTTCCACTATTCCTTCACACAACGATAAACAAGTCCAAGTTAAAGTAACTGAACAACCAGTGAAAATGAACACCACAGATCAAGCTTCAGATATTTTTTTGTTTATCCATGAAGATAAAACTGCCCGGAAATTCTCTGGCACAGAGAAAGATCTTATTGACGTCATTTCCCATTGGTCAATCCATTACGTGAACAAATCTACATCAAACGACATATCAAAGATGAACAAGAGAAAATTGCTATTTTTTCCTCTCTCTTCCATTAGCCAGGAAAGATGTCCGGCAAGCAACTTACTAAGTTCAGATAAGCTCCTCAAGGCTAAGACATATGATGAATTAAAAACTGAATACTTTTGAAGAAATTTTCTGGAGGTATGAACTTCTTGCCAGGTATAATCCTAGAATTACATAAGATTGTAGATCTTGTAAGGGAGCACACAACAAATCATGTCCTCAGTGAAATAACTGCTGATGTCTCCACACGATCAAAAGGACATTATTAGCTACCTTAGAAAACTCAAACTGGATAACAAGAGATGGAAAAGATGTCCCAAAGACCTCATCGTGGACATCATTGGTTATGTAGCTGCACCTTGTGTAAATTACCTGATAGGACCCTTAAGATCGCCAAGGACGATCGATTACACCCCAGGTGTGTGCTTACTAGACTTAATGAACGAGGTAGAGATGCAGTGTAGTAAAGCAGGGATGGTTGAAACTCAATCAAATTCTAGTAGAATGAGAGTGTCTGAGATGCAGTATCAGCTGTGATAACAGCTACAACTACCCCAATCAGAGAATAAAATCGATCGCGAACCGAAAAAGCAGGCCAGAGCAAACAACTAAACTTGTCAAGGGTACGATCACAAACACAAGGCTGCAGGCAGTTTCATAAGTTTCCACGCAGCCCAAGCAGATCTCGCGCCACAGAGACCACTAAATATGGGAAGTCACCTCGTAGATCACAGTCAAGAGATATGTCCATTCTATGTCATTATTGTGCAAAACCAGGACACACTAGGAGTGAATGCTTTATCAAAACAAAAGAGGATAGACAAAAAACACAGAGGATTTGGTCCATTCTGTAGACACTCATAAGTGCCAAGGGCACTGGACCAGTAACTGCAAAAAAAAAATAATAATAATAATAAATTTGGTTTTACGCCAGGTATCCCCGAAGGGCTAAAGGCGTTGCCTCTGGGTAGAGTGACTTTTGGACTGGAGCATGTAAAGCATTTTATGACCGGATGCCCTTCTTTGATGACTACCAATGACCCTTGGGTGGATTCGAATCCTCCGACCCTTCGGCCAGAGTGGAAGCGCTTCTAACCCCACTGAGCCACGGCTGCCTACAAACAGTAGAAAAATTAGTGTCTATGTTCTAAATCGGGGGAAGACCAAGTCATGACAAAAAACGAACAAATGCAAAAGAAAAGCAGTCTAAAATTCACATAGGAGGCATGTTGGGAAATGAGTGTATCTTTTGATACCAGCTGTATGTGAGGATTAGAAACGTTTCCTTATTTTTAGACACAGGCCTCCTCCAGTGAACCTAATAACACAAGAAGAAATAAATAGAATTTTTTTAGAAATAAGAGAAAGAAAGTCACTTTCTTCTGGAGTGAATCTGATTTAGATTTATATACAGTAGATGGAAAACAAATCACAGTAAAAGGTATGATAAGGTTAAACATCAGCTTCACAGAGACTACAAGACCAATTCTCTGCATTTTTCTATATCGTTGAAAACTTAACAATAAAAGCTGATATGTTACAATGGGCTTAAGATGCATGAGAACAGAGAAAATAACTTTACTCCCACAAATAGAATGGAATAGACTTAGACAATGAATTCATAGAGGAAATACCATCAGAGCCCTCACCGATTAGTAAAAGAGAACCAAAAAGAATTGATAATATTAAAAGCTTAAAAAAACAAACATACACAAACAGATGAGTGTATAGATCCACTCACACCACCAGCCCCAGCCTCCATGATTAGAGACCCAAGTAACAGTACTGATTTATCAGGTTTTTCCTCCCGCCCATCTCTACACCAATGATTTAGTTATACCACCTAATTCCTATATGAAAGTTACCATAAAGAGCAAATTACAGAATAGTACTGTTCTTGTCTTAGAAGAATTATGTAGAGGGATTGTCAGTAGAAAACGCATTATGTCAGATGAACGACGAAGGGCAAACTCAGATATTCATAATTAATCACTTGAGTGGGGAAGTACAGTTGAAAAAGGGGACTTGCATAGTTAATACTGAAAAATGTCCCGCCCCTGTGAAGGAAATAGGTATAGCTGGAGTTACAAGTGAGAAAGAATCTACGGATTGAGAAAGCATAAAAGAGAATTTAATTCACTCAGGTGAATTTGATAAAGAAAATGATTTGTTAACCCTGCTGGAAACACACAGGGACACTGTAGCATTACCCGGCGAACAATTAGGGTGTACTAAAACCTGATTAATCACAAGATTAATGTGCAGCCAGCTACAACACCAATTTTCATTCCAGCACATACAGAATCCCACAATCTCAGCGTACACTCACAAACCAGTATGTCGATGAAATGTTAAAACTTGGATTTATTGAACCAACAGTCTCCCCTTGGAATGCCCCATTATTCTTCGTGACGAAACGAAATTGAGAAATGCGTGCGGTAGTAGATTACCGTTAACTAAACAATCACACAATCCCAGACCGATTTTCCATGCCATTGCTAAGCAACATCCTACAGAACATTGGACCAGAAAATAATGTATTTTCCAATACAGTCGATCTTCTATGTGGATATTATCAAGAATTCCGATCGAACAGGAGTCACGTAATTACACCGCCTTTTCCACAGATAGAGGACACTCATCAATATAGAAGGATGCCCATGGGACTGGAGGACAGCCCCGGGCACATTCCAGCGTCTTATGAATTACGTATTGTCCGGAATTTTTAGGACAAGGAATATTTGTTTATCTTGACGATATTATAATAGCAACGAAAGATATTACAAGAACATCTCAAGAAAAATAGACCTACTCTTACAAAAGCTTGGTGATGCTGGTTTAAAAATTAAGTCTTCTAAAATGCAAATTTTGCTTTTTAAGGAAATAAATTTCTTAGGCCACAAATTAAGTTCTAATGGTATTCACAATCTCACCTGATGACAAAATACAGGCAGTGAGAGATTTTCCTGAACCCTTTTGACGACTGACGAAGTTACTACAATTTTTAGGTCTAGCTTGGGCACCTTCATAGGTCATTCTGTGGGACCACAAGTTCTTCTCATATAGCCTTTCCTCTATTCCAACTACTCAAAAAAAATATGCTATATTTCAATGGGAAGAAGAACAAAAAACAAGCATTTACAAAACTGAAAATTAAACTAACAAATGCACCTTGTTTGGTATATCCGGATTTCACAAAATCATTTATTATCTGTACAGATGCATCAGTTAAAGGATTAGGGGCTGTACTGATGCAGGAAGATAAAAGAGGAAAGAATCAACCAATTGCATTTGCCAGCAGACAAACAAAAGATGCAGAGAAAAATGATTGCACTACAGACTTAGAGGCACTTGCAGTGGTTTTTGCATTACAAAAGTTTCGAGATTGGGTATATGGTTACGAAATACACTCATTCACTGACCATAAACCACTACTGGGTATGTTTAAAGAAAAACTCCTCTCTGGGAGGAGAGCATGATGGAAAATGTACAATCGAAAACTACAATGTAAATATACACTATACTGTATACAAGGCAAAAATGAATATAGTAGCCGACGCATTATCTAGGAACCCGAACACAATTCAGTCGCGACCCATTAGATCTCAAAGGGGACATCCCAAACCACGATGATATTGCAAAAGCACAAAGACTTGACCCAATATGGTCTAAAGTTATATACAAGTTAGAAAGTGGAGATGACATACAATTACCTAATCTGCATGTACCACTCCGAACAATTCACAATAGTCAATAATACTTTATACAAGATCAATTCAGAACAACCAAAACGCCAAAGAAATACTTCAACTCAATTGGTAGTACCTAATTATGACATGATACCCCAAGTATTACAGGCAACGATACCACGATAGCCCACAAGCAGGATATCCTGGAAAGGACAGGACATTCAAACAAGCCCAGTTGTTATAATACTGGCCTTCATTACGAAAAATATATAAACAATCATATAGACAGATGCGAATCATGTGCAAAACACAAAGGATACCCAATTTCACCTGCACCGATGGGTAATTTACTCCTGTACCACATCAACCATGGGACGTTGTCGCTGTTGATTTTATTCCAAGATGCCATTATCATACAATAATAACCAATACCTATTCGTAGCAACGGATCATTTTTCCCGTTATGTAATTTTAGCACCAATTAAAGATAAAACAGCAGAGACAGTAGCAAAGGCAATAACAGATAATGCAATAATATGTCGCTTTACTACCCCAAAGGTACTAATAAGTGATAATGGAGGAGAATTTAATTCTGATATCTTACAAGAAATATGTAAAACAATACAACATCAAAAAGGTTAACGTTTTGCAGCCTATCACCCAGCATCTAATGCTGGGTTAGCAGAGAGACAAAACAAAAGTATTAGATGTGCTACGACACATTCTCAATGAAGTAATTCATGCAAGCTGAGATGATTGGATTCCCAAAGTAGAAGCCTCAATTAATGGATCTATAAATAAATCCATATGTGACACAATGCCACATTTCATTATATATGGGACAGATAAAAAACTACCATATGAGCTCCTAGAAGGGGACAGCCTGCTCATATACAATTACGATGATTACTCTAAACTC
Source organism: Coenobita brevimanus (assembly GCF_032717465.1). Classification (NCBI taxonomy): domain Eukaryota; kingdom Metazoa; phylum Arthropoda; class Malacostraca; order Decapoda; family Coenobitidae; genus Coenobita; species Coenobita brevimanus. Next base: position 15,977,408 of record NC_136965.1, on the reverse strand, counting down.
CATTTACGTGAATTCCAGGATATACACAAAAGAGTCAAAAAACCTAATTGACGATGTCCAAGGAAGAAAGGACGGAGGCATTTAATTAAAAGGCAAGAGATTCGCATATCAGCTTAGGAGACATTGTTTATGGTATCATTCCATATTGTGAGAGACAATAAATTATCCCCAAAATTTGAGGGCCCATACAGAGATAATAAATCAATATCAACTCCCTGTATTCATCTTTAACTCCTCTTGCTCTTCAATTAACTCAAGACTCACCTGCTACAAGAATTAAGAGTTACATATATATAAAAATGTTGGCTACATGAAACTTTAACACATCCACACCACAACGCTCCTTTATATCCCTCATTTGTCAGCCTGTCCCTCCACATGTGACTCCTCAGGCTCCACTTAAATAACTCATTTCCATTTGCTCTCGCTCTTGACTTTGTGTCCTCCCAACAACGTCTAAGCGTTACTTCCATACGTTAGAGTTGGTATCACATACTGTCATGTAGTAACTTTTTCACTTCCATGCTCACTTCCCTGTTTCTTATCACTGCTTTCAAGGAACCAGCAACCTTTCTTCCCTGATGTGCCCTTTCGAGCACTTCACCCTCCAAACATCCATCCTTACTCATCCCACACTACCCATGTACTTCTAAACCGTACTTCACATTTTCCAATTCCTCACCACTCCAACCTCACTGTACATTCACTGACTTCACTCTCTCTCAAAGACCATCACTTTACTCTTCCTTACATTCACTTTTAGATTCCGTTTCTTACACACTCTCCCAAACTCATCCACCAAGTTTCCTTGCAGCTCCCCATCAAGTCTTCACTCAACAACACAGTATCATCTGCAAAACAACGAGTACAGGGAGTTTCCAAACACTATCCTCTCTCACCAGGGCCATTCCAACATTCACTACCCTACCTTGTACCTCTTTTATTTCCCCATCCATGTACAGATTGAACAACCATGGAGACATGACACATCCCTGTTTCAACCAACCTTCAAAGAGAAAAATTCACTCATTTCACCATCCACACGTACTGCAGCCTTAGCACCATCATACATACTCTTCACAGCATTCAACAACTTCCCATCTACTCCTTATATTCTTAATACTTCTTCCACCGAACCTAAATATTCTAACATCTTCTACAATAACTAGCAATCTAAATCCATAACTAACCCTAGCAAGCCAAATCTGAATTAACCTAACCTGATTTAACTAAGGCTTATTAGTTTAACATAGCGTCACTTCTTGTCTAACTTTAATACTAAGAATCTGATCCAACCCCAAATATTTAAAATGGCCTGGGAAGGGAAAAAGCACACACACATACACACACACACACACACACACACACACACACACACACACACACACACACACACACACACACACACACACACACACACAAGCACCATCACTCGATCATGGTGGAGTTGGTATGTGAAGGCCAAGATGCTGCTTACACTTAACATAGTGTATGCATAACATAACATACCCATAATATAACAACATAAAAATAATAATAACATAACATCATAACATAAAGTAGAGGCACTCAGTAGGAGCGCATCTCTCCTACAAGGGGCAACGAAATTTCCAAACCACTCTTCATAATGGGTTAGGTTTTCTCATCAATGATTAGGGTTTCACAAAAAATGTTTTCCGGGTCCAGAATCTGCTATACGGTCCGGACCCGTCCCAAGAAGTTAATCGATTGGTCCCTGGGACATGAGCCATATATCCACCCTAATTTGGTCCCTATCTCTCTCTTAGTTTTTGAGTAATACTGCTAACAGAAAAACAAACAAACAAACAAACAAATAGGGGTGAAAACATATTCTCCTTCTCGGAGAGAATAACATGACGTAACATTCTCGCCATCCCGTCACCCTCTCACCAGCACCTCACCGTCTGTACTGACTCAGTATGTATGAAGCCAACACGCTGCCAACACGTGATTGGTATATTCTCCTCCTCTCCTCTCCAATCCCTCAGCCAATCAGAACGCCGAAATTCCTCTTACTTTCCATTTTCTATTATGCTCTTCAGTACCATGACCGCACTGACTGATTTTATGTTGTCATTTATTTGTCTTTCTCATTTTTTTCTTGGTTGTGATGCTGGTGAGGGACGCCTTTTCACGTGGTGGCATTGATATAACCACTGCCTGGTTATACAAATGCTCCCTATAATTCCCTCCCTATCCCTCGAAAGGAGTGATGATGGACGGCAGGAGATGGGCAGCTTGAGACTGCAGTCCACTGAAGGTTCATATTCAGATGAACCTGGTGCTACTACCACTACTTCCACCACTACTACTGCTATTACGACTTCCACCTTTATTACTGCTGCTGTTACTACTACTACTACTACTACTACTACTACTACTGCTACTACTACTACTACTACTACTACTACTGCTACCTTTACCACTACCACTACTACTATTATTACTACTACTACTGCTCCTCTACAACTACCACTACTTCTGATATTACTACTACTGCTCCTAATACTACTACTACGACTACTACTATTACCATTACTACTAGCAATGATGTTACTACTAATAAAACAATCTTGGAGCCGGTTGGGACGCTCACCATCCACTACTACAACTACTACCACCACCACCACCACCACCACCACCACTACTACTACTAATACTACTACTAACACCTACTACTGCTATTACTACTACTACTACAACCACCACTACCGCTACTACTACTACTACGACTACTACTTACTACTACCTGCCACCACCACCACCACTACTACTATTACTACACCTACTACTGCTATTACTATCACTACTACAACCACCACCACCGCTACTACTACTACTTACTACGACTACGACTACTACTATTACTATTACTACTACTACCACTGCTACTACTACAAGTACAACCACCTCCATCAACACTACTAATACTACTACTACTACTACTACGCTACTACTACTGCCACCACTACCATTATTATTTTTACTACTACTACTAGAACAATCGTTGAGGTAGTTGAGACGCTCACCATCCGCTCACTCGATGTAGAGGAACCGTAAGGTGATCCTGCACCAGTGTTCCTCAAACTTTTTTCACGTCATTCCCCACTGGTTGGGATCTTTACCATCCTCGTGGCCTCTCTTTCAAGTTTTTCTCTCTCAAGCCCTTCACAAATAATGATAAAAAACTGTTTCGGTGCCCTCCATTTATTTTAATGCTTACAGCCATCCATCAGAATGCATATTTTGTTACATATCAGTGGCATGGATGACACTATTTGCTTTCAGTCAGTCGACTGAGTCAAGGCTGAGTTACTGATAGCGCACATCTCATATCTAAGCTCCACATCCGACCGGTTATGGCTTTTACTTTTATATGTGTAGAAGGGTGGAGACACAAGACTGACATATGTGCTGTGGAAAATGTGCAAGAGGACTCTGAGTGTGATTTATGTGGGTAGAAGGTGTGAGGAAACAAGACTGACATATGTGCTGTGGAAAATGGCAAGAGGACTCAGTGTGATTTATGTGTAGATGGGTGGAGACACCAGATTTACATACACACGTTGTGTGAAAATGCCAAGAGGACTCTTAGATGCGATATCACAGACACTGTGATTTACTACACACACTAGCCCGCCATGGCCTCACTAAAACTCCTGCTGTGGCCACCTTGGGGGCCATGACTCCCCAGTTTGAGAGTGCCTTACACTGAGTAGCAAGCCAAAACGGTTTCTTGTAATACAGGAAACATTTACTACGCTGGGTGGTAACCATATAAGCAAATGACGCCTGGTGGCCTAGTGGGTCAAGGCGCTTCAACCAGATGGGGTCCATAAAGAGGATTACATCAGAGTTGTGTGGCTGCGGTTTATTGCTTACATAATGCCATTGAGGGTCAGAAGAGGCTGGTCACCCTTGCCTTCAACAGCTCCTAGTAGCTTAGTCCCGTGACCCTGCGCTCCTGATTGTGAGAGAGAGAGAGAGAGAGAGAGAGAGAGAGAGAGAGAGAGGCTAGACTGTTGCAACCACCAAACACTCATGTTTTTATGAGCTCAATCCTTTCAGGAGCACTGTTTCGTGACTAGCAGCATATTTTAGTGTTAAAATATTCACAGAGTTATTTCAAGATGAAGGTATGGCAACTTCAGGTCAAGTGACCGGAAAAAGAGCTCAGTTGTAATGCTGGGAGCCCCCAGTTGGGAGCCCCCAGTTGGAAGCCCCCAGTTGGAAACTCTCAGTTGGAAGCCCCCAGTTGGAAACACTCAGTTGGAAACCCTCAGTTGGAAGCCCTCAGTTGGAAGCTCCCCAGTTGGGAAGCCCCCTAGTTGGAAGCCCCCAATTAAAAACCCTCAGTTGGAAGCCCACAGTTGGAAACCCTCAGTTGGAAGCCCCCAATTAGAAACCCTCAGTTGGAAGCCCACAGTTGGAAACCCTCAGTTGGGGAAGCCCCCAGTTGGGGAAGCCCCCAGTTGGAAGCCCCCAGTTGGAAGCCCCCTGTTGGAAACCTTCAGTTGAAAACCCTCAGTTGGGAAAGCCCACAGTTGGAAACCCTCAGTTGGAAGCCCCCAATTAGAAACCCTCAGTTGGAAGCTCTTCCTCCACAGTTGGAAACCCTCAGTTGGAAGCCCCCAGTTGAAGCCCCCAGTTGGAAGCCCCGGTTGGAAACTCTTCAGTTGAAAACCCTCAGTTGGAAGTTTCTCCCCAGTTGGAAGCCTCCATCCTATTAGACCAAAACTTCCACCCTAACCTATCCTTAATTTGAGGATGAGATGGAGGGATAGAGTGGAGAGAGGTATATGAGAGAGGGGTGTGAGCTGGATGGAGGGCAGCGAAATGGCAGGGGACAGGGCGACATGGAGACTATTTGTTTGTGGCCACTCCCTTACGGGATTAAGACTTCTGGCAATAGGTAGATAGACAGATTGACTTTAACATTTTTCCAGGTAATATGCAACAAAACCACACCAAGTTTTGCCAAGTCTTGTATTTTTGAGAAATTCCCTAAACTTGTACAGATAAATTATGAACCTTGTGTTATAATGTATAGTTATTGAGTTGGCTGCAGTATTATTATATATTTCCTGAATTATATAACCCCAAAATACACCAACCGCTGCCATATTATCTCTTCTTGCGTAACTAAAAAAAAAATGCTTAACTCAAACAATGGTTAACTTAAAAATGGTTAACTCAAAAAATGGTTAACTCAAAAATTGGTCAACTAAAAAAAAATTGTTAACTCAAAAAATGGTCCAACTCAAAAATGGTTAACTAAAAAAATGGTTACTCAAAAATGGTTAACTCAAAAATGGTTAACTCAAAAAAAATGGTTGGCTCAAAAATGGTTAATAGCAATTTTCCCCAGCAACGACTTTTGAAACGTATTTGAAATTTTCTGCCACTGAGCTACGTGGAAATAAATTGGAATAGGAGAAACATTTTTTAGGCCTCACCATCCACTCACTCGATGTAGCGCTGCTCTTGGGTGACTGTCCTTTCCTCTCTTCCTTGGTTCTTTCCTGCTACTGAGTCGAGTCAGTGAGGTGAATGAGGCGTGTCAGCTGAGTAAGATGAGATGCCAACGAGAAAAATGAGGAAGTAATTGACTGAAGTGAGACAAGGGACACATGGGAGTGAGTATGGTGAATGAGCAAGGGAGGTGACTGTGTGTGTGTGTAGTGTGTGTGACATGTTCATCAATGTGTGTGTGCATCCCTTTGTGAGCGTCCGGATGTTTCTTATCAATGTGCGCTCTGTGTGTGTGTGTAGCCATGTGTGTGTGTGTGTGTGTGTGTGTGTCTGTGTGTGTGCGTGCGCGCTTAAAGGCAGGAAATAAAGAAGAGAAATCCAGCTGGAAAATATTAGGCACAACTAGACAGAAAGTAGAAGAGGATATGAGGAGGGAAGGAAAGAAGAGGGGAAAAGAGAGGAGTTTGAGAGAGAGCAGAGAGCTGAGGAAAGAGTAAGTGGCATTAAGAGAGAGGAAAGGGAAGAATGCTAGGTGGCGTTGTACAGGTCACCTCTGGAACTGTCTCCCTCTCCCTGTATTTCCTACTGCCTACTGATCTCCAGTCTTGCAAGCACGCAGTGTGTCCAGGCATCTCGATATGAACGAATCTTTGAATGGATCTCTGTTATCTTGTTTTTGTTTTTTTTCTTGCAGGGAACAGTCTTGCGAGCTCCTGGCCATTGGTTCCTTCTTTTCTTTCATTAAAAAAATAGGGACAAGGTGTGGTTCCTTCCAGGGTGTGAGTGATGTGGCGGCAGCATCAGAACCTTAGTGTTGGTGGCGTAGGGACCTGGCTGAAGTTACCAGCCACTTTTTGTGTTATCAGTGGCACCACACAATATTTTTATGGCGTGTACTTCCTGCCGCCATTCAAATCCACCGTCTGCCCGTAACTGGTTGACTGTGTGTTGGTAACTGGTTGACTTTGTGCTGGTAACTGGTTGACTGTGTGTTGGTAATCTGGGTTGACTGTGTGCTGGTAACTGGTTGAATTTGGTGCAAGGTAACTGGTTGACTGTGTGCTGGTAACTGGTTGACTGTGTGCTGGTAACTGGTTGACTGTGTGCCGGTAACTGGGTCACTTTATACACACAGTACTGTACGTCTGTGGTAAAGGGCCAACTTATCAATGTTCAAGTGTTATTGTGGTACAGGTAAAGGTGAATCTGCCGCCAGGTGATGTACTGTCTGGTTCAACAGTGGCTGGAGAGATGCAGCACAGAGGATGAGAGGAAAATAACACTGGAATCATACTAAATACTCCAAATATCAGACACATATGGCAGAGTTTATTGAAGGAAGTAGGTGGAAAGGAGAGAGAGAGAGAGAGAGAGAGAGAGAGAGAGAGAGAGAGAGAGAGAGAGAGAGAGAGAGATTAGGGAAACAATAAAATAACAAAGGAAGGAGGGAGATAATATTTCTAAACAATGGGTAAGTAGAGCCGCATAAAGAGGCCAATATGATATACAGTATATGGGGGAGACGTTAATATGGTAAAGGAAGTGGATACAGAGAGACTGGACCATTATATTAACATTTCATGCAGTGTGCTGCAGCTGTGGTGTTGTGAGGCACCGATATTACAGGATACTCCATTAAACACTGAACCATTTTGTACAACATCAGTGTTTATCCTCACAGGGTATTCATATCTATTTGTTCATCGCCAGCCATTACCATCTCATCCCATCCTTCTCAGTCCATTATTTTTTTACCTCCTACCCCCTTCCTCCCTTCCCTCCCTCCCTTTAGTTTTCTATCTCCTACCCCTCCTTCTCTCCCTCCCCTCTCCCTTCCACTCATCCCAGCCCAGGTTTATAATAACTTACGTTCGTCGACCATACCTGTGTCATGCTGGCAAATTCTTAAACAGGTAACACACGAAGTTTTGTTGATTACTATGTGTATCTTCCTGGTTCAGTGAGTGTCATTGTTTTCTCACTAAGCAGGCTCTTGGGTGTCAGGGTAAGGCAGTAGGCAGCCGTGGGCCACGACTGGCAAAGGAAAAAATAAACGACGAGAAGTAAACAACTAAAGCAAGTGCAAAGCGGAAAATGCACAAAGAAATAGAGGCAAGAAGCTGGATAAAATACGAGACTTAAGCATATGACAAGGGGAAAAAAGTGTAATTTAGAAACCACTGAGAGGGTGCATACTGCCGCGAATGCCGGATCCAGATCTGCCCCCAAATTTAATAAATTCTTCTTTGGCCCGTGACCCATCCTTCCACAAAAATTTCATTGAAATTCACTGAGAACTTATATTGTGCAGGATACATAGGATCATGATCAGATCAACCCCCAAATTTAATCGATTCCTACGTTGGCCCATGGCCGACCCTTACACAAAAACTTCATTGAAATTCATTGAGAACTTTTTGGAGATATTGTGTGGACAAACAAACATAAATGAATACATAACCTCCTCCAACTTCTGCTGGGGGAGGTGACAAAGGAAAAGGAAGTAGTAAAGCGATAATGACAGGCACGGCTGATAGGCAGGGGAAAGAGGAAACAAGATAAACCTTTTTTTTTTTTTCTGTGAATATATTCTGCTCCGGGTGTGTGTGTGTGTGTGTGTGTGTGTGTGTGTGTGTGTGTGTGTGTGTGTGTGTGTGTGTGTGTATTTCGTCTTCATCATTTCTACCAGTCTTACTCGTCCATCTACGTCTCTATATATTATCTGCATCCTCCTCCCTCTCTTCCACTTCTCCACTCTCCTACCACTCTCTTCACTTCTCTCTTTCTCCTTCTCTTCTCCTTCTCCATATCCTATTCTGTCTTCTCTCCCTTACCCCCTCACTTCTCCTTTCTCATTCTCCACTTCCCTTCTCTTTTCCTCCTCACTTCCTCCCTCTCTTCTCTTTCTCCATACTCTCTCTTCCTCCTCTCCTCATTCTTCCCAACCATCATCTCACAGTACTCCATTTCCCCCTTCTTTTCCACCTTCCCTGCATCACCAAAATCATTTTTTTAATGCCAACATTTTACATTATGATTATTTATTCACGAGATGCTTTTCTCACTCAGTCAATCTCTGTCTGTGTCTTTGTCTGTTCTCTGTCTGTCTGTCTATCTAACTGTCTGTCTGTCTGTCTCTTACACACACACACACACACACACACACACACACACACACACACACACACACACACACGTCGAGCAAAAGCAACTCCGTTCTTTCTCTACTATCGTAAGCGGGGGTGGACTAAAGATATAAAATTAAATTATCGTCGTCTGTGTGGGGAAACACAAGAAGCAAAGGAGCGACAGTGTACAGTGGGTAAGGGAGGGGGGGAGAAGAGAAGGGGCAGCAGCAGTGGGGGGGAGGGAAGAGATTGAGGGAAGGGAGAAAATGAGAGAGAGAGGATAGAAGACAGAGGAGGGGGCTGGGAAGAGGGAAGGAATGAGGAATGAAGGAAAGGGGCAGGGGAGCAAGAAGGAAAGGAGGAAAAAACAGTGAATGACTGAGGAATGGAGAGAAAGGAAAAATAGTGGAAGAAGGGAAAGAGGGAGCAGCAAAGGGAGGGAGAAAGGTTGGATAAAAGTAAAATGGAAGAAGGCAAACTGAGTGTATAGGTAGATGGGAGAGAACAGACTGAAAAAGGAATGAAGTCAGTCGAGAAAGGAAGACAGATGATGGGAAAGAGGGTGGATGGCAGACAACACTATGAAGGAATAGGGTCAGGGTGAGGAAGAAAGGAGGATGTACTGTAGGGTATGGGAGGGAGAGAGGAGGCTGAGTGAGGAGGAAGGGATGGGGTAGGGTGAGGGGGCAGGGAGTGGGGGTTACAACATGAGGAGGATGCGAGAGGCAGGAAGAGACACCAGAGTGTGGCATCTATCAGCGCAGTGACACAGTCATCTGCACGACACATTCTGGCAGATCAGGACATTTCACGCCTTAGGTTAGTGCTGTTCCCAACACCTTCACAAAATGTATGGGAATAATGAGTCCTTACTCTGGTGTTTGAAAAATTTATTAAAGAGAGCAAGAGTGGACCAATGCATTAGCCTTTGTGTTAGCTGTGTCTTGTTTATTTTTAAGTTCCAGATTCTGCACTGTACAGTAAGTTACTTCTGTATTGAGGACAGTGTCATTGGCAGTGCTGCATGTGTACACATGTATCTGTCTATATATATATATATATATATATATATATATATATATATATATATATATATATATATATATATATATATATAGATAGATAGATAGATAGATAGATAGATAGATAGATAGATAGATATACATATATATATATATATATATAGATATAGATAGATAGATATATATATATATATATATATATATATATATATATATATATATATATATATATTGTGTTCTTGAGCTGGTCCTCAGTGTCCTCCCAAAGTTTTTTTTTTTTTCTATTATACTTAGGAAAACGAAATTTTTGCGGGAAGGTAGACGTGTACTTTGAACAGGTTTTGGGCAGGACTGGACCCGTGAAGAGGCCTATTTACACCTGGATCAGGGGGCAGGGCAGCCTCTACACCATTTGCCAAATTTCCTATAAACATAACAAGGTGTGGCTGGCAGGGTTTATTTTATATGAAAAAAAAAAAAAAAATCACGGTGGTAGACGGCCATCCCGGCGAGGTTTTAGGCAGAATGAAATCGCCAAGGCCTGCCTCTGTGTACACCGAGGTACACGCCAACACCAATTAATTTTTACACACGGTGAGATCCCCTGTGGCTGCTCTGGCAGGCAGGATGTACCCTATGAGGGGGGGGGGGGAGACCCCTAAGTTAAACAAAGTTGTCTCTTAATTGCAAGACTAAAAGTTCAAAGTCCTTTGTTGTTACAGGAACAGTTGCATATCACAAACTTGACTATGTAAATTTTCTAACCACCATTGCTGTAATAATCTTCACTATTAGTAATGCATTTCTTCTTCAACATTCACTGGTTATTTCTGCCGCCAATACTGCAACTCATACACTGAATACATCTTAACATTATAACAACTGGTCAGCAAATAATACACAGATGAGAAGCAGGTCAATATATGTGTACATAATGCAAAACTCTGTCTGCCCTTAACATTGACATTATTCCCAGTGATGGTGGAGGCAGGGATGATGGTTGTGGTGGTGGTAGAGGCAGGGATGATGGTTGTGGTGGTGGCAGAGGCAGGGATGATGGTAGTTGTGGTGATAGAGGCAGGGATGATGGTTGTTGTGGTGATAGGAGGCAGGGATGATGGTTGTGGTGGTGGTAGAGGCAGGGATGATGGTTGTTGTGGTGGTAGAGGCAGGGATGATGGTTGTTGTGGTGGTAGAGGCAGGGATGATGGTTGTTGTGGTGGTAGAGGCAGGGATGATGGTTGCTGTGGTGGTATAGGCAGGGATAATGGTTGTTGTGGTGGTGGAGGTTGGTGTAGTAGTGGTGGTGATCACAGTACTAGTGAGCACATTGATAATGAGGATGTGGTAGTGGTGATTGTCCTAGTGATGATAACAGGCAACGCTGCTACGCATGGACAGCTTTTATTTTTTTGCTTTTTTTTCTGTAATGACAGCTATTCCTGTTAATATGTCAATCTGTTTATCTGTCTACAAACCAATTGATAGAGAGATAGACAGATAAATAGATAATTTTAAGGTGTGTCATTAGGTCAAGTTGTATGGTGTTCATGGCCTGGGCAAGGTGGTGGGTGTAGGTTAGGGTGGTGCAGAGAGGTGCTACTATGGCAGTGTTGTGGGGCCAAGGCGCGGTAGCTGGCCTGGCACAACACTCCGGCGGGGAGATCTTCCTCATTTACCAAGATGTCAAATTCTGGCCTGAGATACTGCTCCTACATACCTCTATACAAAGCTGATCCTCTTGGCGGCTATCCCTTACCCATTTGCCCTGCACCACGCCAGGTTACGAACCTTGTTTCAGTCCTAGCTAGTTGCAGTCTGCCCCAGGACGGCAGCTCCTTGCTTGTGGTCGATGGCTCTGCTCGGCCACACAGACAAACAGACAGGAACAACAACAGCAACAACATTCTATCAGTTTTGCCATAACATTTCCCATAAATATTTTTTTAATACCTCCCACCACCAGACCAAAGGTAGTCTGAGTTTGGTACAAACTTTTTTCAACAAAAAATAATCGTTGGGAGATTGTGAAATGTGAGTTTTTCCCTTGACTCTGATACCTGTTTTGATATACAACAAAGAGTATGCCTTACTCAGAGTACAGTATGTGAACCCGCTTGGGTAGCATCCTACATACCAGTCTATTAGCCTGTGTTTTCAGACTGTATCTTGACCCAGTAAAGTCTCTCCTGCCTAACACCCTACCACATCTTGTCCTGCAATTTATTTAAGGCTTCATTATTTTCCTACTTCACTATACTCCCTGTACAATACCTTGGCACAGATTCTTGTCCTTTGGCGGCTTATTCCACGCAGAATAAGACAATACTATGGCTTTACATCTCTTCCGTAGCACTTCTTCATGACTAGCATCATACTGTACTGTTAATCTCTTGCTACAACCAGTAATGAAGATGGATAGACAGCAGTTTTAGGCCAAGTTAGAGTAGAAAGGGTATAGTATATCCGTTTCCAACTTTACCATTTCATTAGTGTACCAGGCCATTATTTTTTGTCTTCCTTAATTCACTAATAAATCAGTTCATTACTTAAACCTCTTACTTGTGTCCCAGCAGATATATAGTTTACCAGTGTATTAATAATCTAGTTTACTAGTGTACTATTTCACTTATGTGCGAGTTCATTCTTGTTTTTGAGAGCAGTGGAAGTGAGTTATTTGAAAGGTACATGTGGAGTCACATGGAGAGACAGACTGACAAATGCAGAAGTGAAGGAGCATTGTGGTGTGGATGTGGATGTGATAGAAAGCATTAGGAGAAACACACTGAGGTGGTTTGATCACGTGGAGGGGATGGAGAGCGAGAGACTGATAAGAAGAGTGTATGTGAGTGAGGTGGAGGGGGGGAGAGGGAGGGGGAGGCCAAGGATGAGATGGAGGGATGGAGTGGGGAGGTATATGAGAGAGGCGCTTGTGAGCTGGGAGCAGGGCAGAGAAATGGCGGGGTACAGGGCGACATGGAGGCAATTTGTTTGTGGCCACCCCTTACGGGATTAAGGTGTCTTGCAGTAGATAGATAGACAGACGAGTTCATTAGTGTCCTATTTCACTAGTTGCTTCGTTGATGCTGTTACCAGTCTGCCACTTTACTACTTCATCAGTTGTCCAGGTCATTAGTTTACCCGTTGTTCAGGTTCCAAGGTAAACCATTCCATAGTTGTCCAGTTCACTAGATGACCATTTGACTGGTGTTGGGGTTCACCAGAGTATTAGTTTACTAGTACATGAGTTTACCAGTACCTTAGTTAACCAGTTGTTTAGTTTACCAGTACCTTAGTTAACCAGTTGTTTAGTTTACCAGTACATTAGTTAACCAGTTGTTTAGTTTACCAGTACATTAGTTAACCAGTTGTTTAGTTTACCAGTACATTAGTTAACCAGTTGTTTAGTTTACCAGTACATTAGTTAACCAGTTGTTTAGTTTACCAGTACATTAGTTAACCAGTTGTTTAGTTTACCAGTACATTAGTTAACCAGTTGTTTAGTTTACCAGTCCATTAGTTAACCAGTTGTTTAGTTTACCAGTCCATTAGTTAACCAGTTGTTTAGTTAACCAGTCCATTAGTTAACCAGTTGTTTAGTTTACCAGTCCATTAGTTAACCAGTTGTTTAGTTTACCAGTACATTAGTTAACCAGTTGTTTAGTTTACCAGTACATTAGTTAACCAGTTGTTTAGTTCACCAGTACATTAGTTAACCAGTTGTTTAGTTTACCAGGTCAGTGTACTGCCAGTGCATTAACTATAGTTCTTTTACACTCAATTTGGCCCAGATTCTTTTCTTTTGGAGCTTATTTCACGTAGTTCAGTGAAAGAAACGGACAATACTGCAGCTCTACATCATTCTCACAGCACTTCTTCGTGACTAACACCATATTCGAGACTTAATTTATTGTTATAACTCGGCACTGAAGCTGGGGCGATGGCCAAGTTAGAGTAACAAGGGTATAGGCCACAGCACAAGCCCTGCCGCCAAGTCAGATATCTGGGTAAGCAGGATGGCCGTCTATTTTGGGCCTTTTATCTGAAGCGATAAAACCCAACGCCTCCATTGAATGGCTGTGGCCACTCAGTAAAATAGCGTGTTGAGTCAGTGAATTAGTGGTGAGTCAGTAAGTATGGTGAGTCAATGAATGGGCATAGTGACTCAGTAAAATAGCGTAGAGTCAGTGAATTACTGGTGAGTCGGTAAGTATGGTGAGTCAATGAATGGACAGGGTGACTCCGTAAAATAGCTAGTTGAGTCAGTGAATTAGTAGTGAGTCAGTATGGTGAGTCAATGAATGGACAGGGTGACTCAGTAAAGAAGTGTGGTGAGTTTTTGAATGTTGTGACACAAAGGATGTTTTGGGTCAGTGAGTCAGTGTGGTACATTAGTGTGGTGAATGATGGTTGAGTCAGTGTGTGAGTGTGGTGGGTCAGTGTGGTACATCAGTGTGGTGAATGATGGGTAAGTCAGTGTGTGAGTGTGGTGGGTCAGTGTGGTACATCAGTGTGGTGAATGATGGGTGAGTCAGTGTGTGAGTGTGGTGGGTCAGTGTGGTACATCAGTGTGGTGAATGATGGCTGAGTCAGTGTGTGAGTGCGGTGGGTCAGTCAGTGAGTGTGGTGGGTCAGCCAGTCAGTTTGGTAAGGTAGCGAGTGCATGTCACGAGACAGTGAAAGAGTGCTGAGTCAGTGGGTCAGTGTGGTGAGTCAGTGAATGAGTTGTGAGTCAGTGGGTCAGTGTGGTGAGTCGGTAAATGAATGATGAGGTACTGAGTGAATGTGTTGAATGAATAAGTGAACCGTTGTTGTTGAAGTGAATCCTAATGTCGCAGTGATGGCGTCTGGTGGTGGTGGTGGTGTGGTGGCGGTGTGGTGGTGCCTGATGTTGCTGTGCCACACCATGCAGATACACCGCATCGCAGCAATACGTAAGTTACTGTATTATTACCACACTACACCTGTCTGCCTTACCATCACATCTGTCTGCCTCACCACCACACTGTCTGCATTACCATCACACCTGTCTGCCTCACCATCACACCTGTCTGCCTCACCACCACACTGTCTGCCTCACCACCACACTGTCTGCATTACCATCACACCTGTCTGCCTCACCATCACACCTGTCTACCTTACCATCACACCTGTCTGCCTTACCATAACACCTGTCTGCCTCACCATCACACGTCTGCCCTACCATCACACCTGTCTGCCGTACTATCACACCTGTCTGCCATACCATCACACCTGTCTGCCTCACCATCACACCTGTCTGCCTCACCATCACACCTGTCTGCCATACCATCACACCTGTCTGCCTCACCATCACACCTGTCTGCCTCACCATCACACCTGTCTGCCTCACCATCACACCTATCTGTCCTACCATCACACCTGTCTGCCTCACCATCACACCTGTCTTCCTCACCATCACACCTGTCTGCCTTACCATCACACTCTGTCTGCCTGACCATCACACCTGTCTGTCCTACCATCACACCTGTCTGCCTTACCATCACATCTGTCTACCTCACCATCACACCTGTCTGCCTCACCATCACACCTGTCTGCCTTACCAGCACACCTGTCTGCCTTACCAGCACACCTGTCTGCCTTACCAGCACACCTGTCTACCTCACCATCACACCTGCTCTGCCTTACCCTCACACCTGACTGCCGTACCATCACACCTGTCTACGTCACCATCCCACCTGACTGCCTCACCATCACACCGGTCTGCTTACCATCACACCTGTCTGTCCTACCATCACACCTGTCTGCCTCACCATCACACCTGTCTGCCTCACCATCACACCTGTCTGCCTACACTGGCATGACACGTGGCTCCCCTTGCCATGACACGTGTCATACACCGTACTCACCTGGGGTAGGTATTACATGGCAGGCACCTCATGCCAGGTATCATGTCCAGTGCACTGGGTATTATCCTCGTCCAAGCTGCTCTGTTACAACCTACCACCACTTCTAGCTCGCCCTCCTTCAGCCACAGTTGCCACACCACCACACTCCTTGGCCGCCCTTATTGCTGGCTTCCTGTTGCCGCCACTGCCCTGGCCCGGGCCCCCCCCCACCTTGCCATATACCTGACCTATGACAATAATAATCATCATCATCATCATCAGCAGCAGCAGCAGCAGCAACAGTAACAGTAGTAGCAGTATCCGTGCAGCTATCACTGCCATGGAGTATGTATGTTAATGATGTTTCAGAGACCACTGGCCATCCCAGCACACCTACTGGACCTTCTTCCCCCTCGGACCCCTCCCCTAACCTCCCTCCTGACTCACCAGAACATTCCTCTCATCCTTCCTCCAGCCCTTCTCTTGAGTCTTCTCCTAAGCCTTCTCTTGATTCTTCTCACAAAATCTATCCAGGCTCTTCTGATCGTTCTTCTAACCCCTCTCCCGACCCTTCTCCTAATCCCTCTCCCGACCCTTCTCCTAATCCCTCTCCCGACCCTTCTCCTAACCCCTCTCCCGACTCTTCTCCTAACTTCTCACCAAAGCACTCACCTAATCCCTCACCAATCCCAAAGCCTACTCCCTCTACCAAGCCCTATCCTGACTCCTTTCCCAGCTTCTTTCCTAGCCCATCCCCCAATCCCTCACCAGTCCCAATGCCTAGCCCCTCCACCAAGCCATCTTCAGTCCCCAGCTCTGAACCAGACAACTCTACAGCTGCCAACCCTCCTAAAAAAAGTTAGTTGTGTGAATGAAAGCAAAGGCAGAGGGGTTGAGAGGGAGAGTGTAGGAAGGGTGGAGCGAAAGGAGTATGAGGGATGGTAGGGAGGAGAGGGAGGGCGAGGGAAGGGATGGGAAGTATGAGAGGGAGGAGAGGTAGGGTGAGAGAAGGGAGGGATGCAAGAGAGGAGAGGGAGGGCGAGGGATGGGATGGGAAGTATGAGAGGGAGGAGAGGTAGGGTGAGGGAAGGGAGGGATGCAAGAGAGGAGAGGGAGGGTAAGGGAAGGGAGGGGAAGTATGAGAGGGAGGAGAGGGAGGGTAAGGGAAGGGAGAGGAAGTATGAGAGAGGGAGGAGAGGTTGGGTGAGGGAAGGGAGGGATGAGAAGGATGAGAGGGAAAGTGAGGGAAGGGAGGGATGAGAGCGAGGGTGAGGGAAGGGAGGGTGTGAGAGAGGGAGAGGAGGTGGAAAGAAAGGGAAGGGAGGGTGTGAGGGAGGGAGGAGGGGGAGGGTAAGGGAAGGGAGGGTGTGAGAGAGGGAGGCGGGGGAGGGTAAGGGAATGGAGGGTGGGAAGATGGTGAGGGTAATTGAAGGGAGGGTGTGAGATAGGGAGGCGGGGGAGGGTGTGAGGAAGGGAGGGTGTGAGAGAGGGAGGCGGGGGAGGGTAAGGGAAGGGAGGGTGGGAAGAGGGGGAGGGTAAGGGAAGGGAGAGTGGGAAGAGGGGGAGGGTAAGGGAAGGGAGGGTGGGAAGAGGCGGAGGGTAAGGGAAGGGAGGGTGGGAGGAGGGGAGGGTAAGGGAAGGTAGGGTGTGAGGGAGGGAGGAGGGGGAGGGTGTGAGGAAGGGAGGAAGGGGAGGGTAAGGGAAGGGAGGGTGTGAGGGAGGGAGGAGGGGGAGGGTATGGGAAGAGAGGGTGTAAGGGAGGGAGGAGGAGGAGGAGGAGGATATGGGAAGGGTGGGTGAGGAAGGGAGGAGAGGGAGGGTATGGGATGGGAGGGTGTGAGGGAGGGAGGAGAGGGAGGGTATGGGAAGGGAGGGTGTAAGGGAGGGAGGATGGGGAGGGTATGGGAAGGGAGGATGGGGAGGGTATGGGAAGGGAGGAGGGGGAGAGTATGGGAAGGGAGGAGGGGGAGAGTATGGGAAGGGAGGGTGTGGAAGGGAGGAGGGGGGATGAGGGAAGGAAGGGTGAGGGAAGGATGGAGGAAGGAGAGGGTGAGGGAAGGATGGAGGAAGGGGAGGGTAAAGGAAGGAAAGGTGTGAGGGTGGGAGGTGGGGAAAGGTAAGGGAGGGTGAGGGAGAGATGGAGGTGGGGGAAGGTAAGGGAAGGAAGGGTGTGAGGGAGGGAGGTGGGGAAAAGTAAGAGATGAGAGGGTGAGGGAGGAACGGGAGGATAAGGGAAGGGAGTGTTGTCCCTACACCCCTGGATGACAGGGAGGAGGGAGTTAGTGGGCCTTAGGAATGACGAGTGGAAGAGAATGGGAAAGGGGGGGCAGTAGAAAGGAGGGTAAGGGAGGGAAAATAAAGTGTAGGGAGAATACAGAGGAAGGAGGTTTAAAAGAGGGTACAGAGAGTCTACTGGAATGAACTGTGAGAAGGAGATGGAGAGAGGCGGGAAAAAGTGAGAGGGGTGTGAAGGAAAGCATGATGAGGTGGGGTGGGATGTAGATATGAGGGAGAGAAAGGCAGGTGGTGAGAGGAAGGCTGTGGGGCCTGGGTTTAAAGGGTGGAGTGAGTGGGAAAGGTGGGAAAGAGGGTTTAGAGGAAAGGGGTATAAGGGAGGTGAGAGGGAGGTTAAGAGGGTGTTAGGGTAGTGGTGTGTCAGTGTGGTAAGGGATGGATTAAGAGACGCCTTAAAGATTTATATGTAACTGGATTACCAATCGTTATAAAAACCCTCACTTTGGTTGGTGGGTTTAGCTATTTTATTCTGCATAACGTCACTCATTTTTGTTGATCTCAGTGACATGGTAGAAGTCAAAGGGTAAAATAACTGTTCATAGTCAGCCCTTCACTGCTGCTGGTGTATCTAAACGGTTATTTTGGCTAACTCGACAATATTTTGTTTAACCAAGAGAAAACGACCCCTGAAAAATTGTTAAGGAGTCCACACTTATCGCTTTTCCTGGTCTTCCTTTCAGAATGCCACAAAGTCACGATGCCAAACATATCCCACCCCTCACCCACTGGCACTCAGAAAGAAAGACAAGGAGGAGATGCTTGAAGCCGAGTTTGAGCTTCACCAGTCTGTAACAAATGCCGCCTCTGGTCTAGTGTTCGAAGTCAGAACTTTATCAAATAGATCACTCGAGGCTCTTCTTGCTGTAGCCTTGGGTGCTGACGAGTCTGCTGACGTGTACGGAGCAGAGTTCCTTTGTTTTGATAAGAGTGGAGAAAACTCAACGCTGACTCTCACCATCCCCGCAACCACCACCAACCCTGCAACCACCACCACTCCTGCAACCACCGCCAACCCTGCAACCACCATCAACCCTACCAAGCCTGATGAGAGCACACAGGTGGTGATTCGCAGCATCAAAATTCAGGTTAGTTGTGGTGTTGTGGGTTCAGAGGGAGCTGTGTGTGTGTGTGTGTGTGTGTGTGTGTGTGTGTGTGTGTGTGTGTGTATAACAATTAACACTGGTATAAATGTAATAATTCTAACATTAAGTCTGGCAAATCATAACTAATGAAGGCACTCAAGTGTGTGTGTGTGTGTGTGTGTGTGTGTGTGTGTGTGTGTGTGTGTGTGTGTGTAACAATTAACACTGGCATAAATGTAATAATTCTGACATAGTGTCCAACAGATCATTACTAATGAAGGCACTCGAGTGTGTGTGTGTGTGTGTGTGTGTGTGTGTGTGTGTGTGTGTGTGTGTGTGTGTGTGTGTGTAACAATTAACACTGGTATAAATGTAATAATTCTGACATAAAGTCCAGCACATCATTACTAATGAAGGCACTCGAGTGTGAGATAGTAAGATGTTGCCACAATATCCAGTGATGTCTCACAGTTGTTTAATGCCTTCAGTGCCATGATGTAGCCTTGTATGTTCTTCTTGCTGCCTTCACACCCTTGTACTGAACTCAAGATAAGTACCTTATACTGAACACTTTAATGAAGGATGCACCAAATCCCTCGAGGTGGAAAAGGCTTGCCCATCCATATTATAATGATCCGATTTCTGTATGTTGTTTGTTACCGCAACACAGCCAAAACCGACGCATGTAATGCATTTCTTTTTTGGAGCAAGGTACCATTAAATGCTGTAACTTGAAGACTAAAATAATTTTCAGTCCAATCAGGCCACCGGTTCCCGAGTTATGACTTATTTCTGGCCTTTCGTTTAGAGTGGAGGGGATGGATTCGTTCTTGGTCCGTTATAGAAACTACCAACATGACAGAATAGAGAAGAGTGACGTGTTTGTTGTATTATCACTCTCTCGCCTCTCCTTCCTCCCTCCTTATACTCCTAAAATTATGTAGTATAATGACATAATATAATTTAGAATAATGGCAAACACTACTATCCTGCTTCTCTCTCTCTCTCTCTCTCTCTCTCTCTCCTCAATGGGTATCCCAGCAGGTTAAAAATGTCTGAGGATAGGAAACGACTTGACATCAAGCGGAGGTCGCCGAAGGCGGCCTTAAAGCGAGTGCTAAATAAAATCTGGTGAAGTTTGCAAGAACATATAAGTACATCATCGGATTAAAGAGGTCAAAGGCCACATGCCACTAATACATAATATTTTGTTCTTGTTGCAGCTGGAGCGAGAACAGATGAAGATCAGTGTGACCAACGGGGACCAGATCACAGAGACGGAGCCAGGCAAGTGCCCAGTCCTCTCCTTGGAGTTCCCTGATCTGGTCCTGCTGGTGACATGTGAGCCTGGTGGTTCCTGTGGGTCCATGACGTACTGCACGACACGTGAGTATTACCACATACCTCACCACTGCCTACAACACCACCACCAGGGACTGTGTTGTATACTAATCATATTATACACTGTACTCAGGCCACAAACTGACACACGAAGCCACCAGCCACTCTCTCTCTCTCTCTCTCTCTCTCTCTCTCTCTCCCTCTCTCTCTCTGTACTGTTGCCACAAATTGTCACGCGAAACCACCATCCCTTCCCCCCTCTCCCTCTCTTTATCTATCAGTCTATATATCTCTGCTGCCATCATCATCATCAACATCATCCAGACCTCCGTTCCCACCTGATATGAAGTAAGGTTCAGAGTGCAAAAACTCGGTGATAAAAGGATAAGGTAAGCAAAGATGATGCTAATTAACGGGCCACACTCACATTCACTGACCATTTAAGCCCCAGATTCCTGACTCCATCCCACAGGCATAAACACCCACACTTACACTCCACCCCACGGACCTAAACACCCACACTTACACTCCACCCACATGCATAAACACCCACACTTACACTCCACCCCACAGGCATAAACACCCACACTTACACTCCACCCCACACGCATAAACACCCACACTTACACTCCACCCCGCATGCATAAACACCCACATTACACTCCACCCCACATGCATAAACACCCACACTTACACTCCACCCCACAGGCATAAACACCCACACTTACACTCCACCCCACAGACATAAACACCCACACTTACACTCCACCCCACAGGCATAAACACCCACACTTACACTCCACCCCACAGACATAAACACCCACACTTACACTCCATCCCACAGACATAAACACCCACACTTACACTCCACCCCACAGACATAAACACCCACACTTACACTCCACCCCACGGACATAAACACCCACACTTACACGCTTCATACCATTTGTCACCTACACCCACATTTACTTACCAGTGATAGCTTTTCATAACTGCTTGTAGTCGAGAACTATAAGGTGAAACGCGCCAATTTGTCAGTTATGTCAGGAGAGAGAGAGAGAGAGAGAGAGAGAATAATTTACTTTGTGAGTCTTAGGACGTGTGCAGTCTCTCTCTCTCTCTCGCTCTCGCTCTCTCTCTCTCTCTCTCTCTCTCTCTCTCTCCCATAAAATGCTATAGATCAAGCACCACACTTGAGAATGGTTCTTCACATAGTGTAGTAGTTGCACTGAATGTGGGTGTACGTGTATCACTTTCATGAATAACATTTTTACTTGCACTGCCAGGGACATTTAAAATGTGTTGTGCCGTAATACTTCTCTAATTTTGGTTCCTTGTGAACTAATATTTAACTTGAACTCGCCATTCCTTCCTTCATTCTCCGAAACCAAATGTAACTTATAAGCGCCATTTCTTCCTGCCTTCATTCCTCGTAAGTGAAATAAGCTTCTCCCAAACCTTACTTCTAACATCATTCTTACGCCAACACCTAACATCCATCCTTCTCCTGCTGCTAACAAACCTTTCCCTTTCTTCCTAACTGCCCCTGTCTCCTCAAAAGCCCCTCCTCTCTATTTCTTACCTTCTCCTCCCTTCTACTTTCAATTCCCCTTCTCTCGTCTACTTCCACCATTCCCTTCCCCTCAACTTCTAACCTTCTCATAACCTATGCTCTTAACTTATCCTTTCACCTGCTCTGACCCTCCTGCTTCCTGTGTTCCTAACATCACACTCTCCTGCCACGTCCTTGCATCCAGATTTCTTCTCCTTCTACTAAGCCCCTTCTTTCTATCCCTAGCAGTCTACCCCACCTCTACTTCTAACCCCCTCCTCACCTCCCTCCATTTGCTGATAACCCTTTTAACTCGTCCCTTGCTTTTAACCTCATCCTCCTTGTTATCATAACCCCACCGTTCCCTCCTCTTCCACATGCACTAACCCTGCTCTCTCTTTACCTCCCATGCTCTCACAGGCCTCATCTAACCCCTGCGGCAGCCCTTCCCTCTCACTTGACTCAGCCCTTACATGCCTCTGACTCAGCCATTCCTTGTATCTAACCTTCCGTCCCCTTACTCTAACCTTGGCCCTCTCCTAATAAGCTTGCCTCCCCTGTTAAAAGCCTAGCCTTCTCCTTCCCACGACTCAGCCAGTCTTGTACACACCTCTGCGCTTTCCTTTTTGTGGTGATATCTAGTTTTACAAGCCCCAAATTCTGCCATCTCTGTCCCAAACTCCTTTCCCTGTCCCAAACTCCACCAGCTCTGTCCCAAACTCCTTCCCCTGCCCCAAACTCCTTCTCCCTTCCCTGCCTCAAACTCCTTCTCCTTCCCCAAACTCCTTCCCCTGCCTCAAACTCCTTCCCCTGCCCCAAACTCCTTCCCCTGCCCCAAACTCCACATTCCCCTGCCCCAAACTCCTTCCCCTGCCCCAAACTCCACATTTCCCTGCCTCAAACTCCTTCCCCTGCCCCAAACTCCTTCCCCTGCCTCAAACTCCTTCCCCTGCCCCAAACTCCACATTCCCCTCCCCCAAACTCCTTCCCCTGCCCCAGACTCCACATTCCTCTGCCACAGACTCCTTCCCCTGCCCCAGACTCCACATTCCTCTGCCACAAACTCCTTCCCCTGCCCCAAACTCTGCCTTCCCATGCCCCAAACTCTGCCTTCCCCTGCCCCAAACTCTGCCTTCCCATGCCTTAAACTCTGCCTTTCCCTTCCCTACATTATGCCTTCCCCTGCCCCAAACTCTGCCTTCCCCTGT
Organism: Coenobita brevimanus; assembly: GCF_032717465.1. Taxonomy (NCBI): domain Eukaryota; kingdom Metazoa; phylum Arthropoda; class Malacostraca; order Decapoda; family Coenobitidae; genus Coenobita; species Coenobita brevimanus. The sequence goes on along the minus strand of NC_136965.1, from coordinate 15,954,420 downwards.
CCCAAATTCTGGCTTCCCCTGCCTTAAACTCTGCCTTTCCCTTCCCTACATTATACCTTCCCCAACCTTAAACTCTGCCTTCCCTGCCCCAAACTCTTCTTTTCTCTTCCCTGCAATATGCCTTCCCTTGCCTCAAACTCTGCCTTCCCCTGCCCCAAACTCAACCTTCTTCTGCCCCTAAGTCTGCCTTCATCTGTCCCTAATCCCGTCCACACCTGCCCAGCCCCGCTCCTAACTCTACCTTTACCCTAACCCTATAGTACCATTCCTTACCCCAACCTGCCCTTTAACCCTGTCATATCGAACTTATACCCTGCCTTACCTTGCATTTCCCCTAACCCCACCCGAACCCATCCTGTACACTCTACCCCTAACCCTTCCATATCCTTGCCTGAACCTCCTCCACACCTACCCTAACCCTGTCGTCGCCTAACCCTTCCTTATTCCTGACTTCCTACCCTGCAGAATGTGGAAGTGACAACATTCGAAACACAGCCCGGCACCCAGTGGCACTCGATAGCAGCACCCAGGCTGGGGAAGACGTACTGGAGGCTGAGATCCACTTCCAGCCACCCAGGCATGGTTGGCCATGGACACTTAGGCTTGGGTTCTATACAGCAAGCAGGAACCACCTAGTGGCTGAAGCGCAGATACTGTGCAATGCGGACTACGATATTGACGATGTCCTGTTGATGTGGTGTCCTACAGACCATCAGGCCACAATTGTTAAGACACCCATCGAACACCTCACTACACCACGCCCGATCAAACTACAGGTCAGTTGGAGAGAGAGAGAGAGAGAGAGAGAGAGAGAGAGTCGTACCTATCGGCTGCAGCACATAGGGGGAGGGGGTAAATCAAGGTACTCGTAAAACTTTACCTGGACGTGTTTTCATTTGTCCGGGGAATTCAGACTTTCACACATATCTAAGCCATCTGATACACTTTGTAAGGCCCAGTTTTTATATAGATCTTTCAATAACGGTATATTGGGCCAAACTTACCGTTAAACGGTTATCGTAACTCTTACCACCAACACATTTTAAAATACTCATACATCGTTAATAATGAACTGACGCGGACAACCAATCACCTGCAAATTTTCAAAAGCTTATGGGTCGTCTCTTTGCTGAGCAGATCGAATATGTTACAGTAGAAATGGTGGTGGTGGTGGTAGTAGCAGCAGTAGTAGTAGTAGCAGTGGTGGTAGTAGTAGTAGTAGTAGTAGTAGTAGTAGTAGTCATGATAGTAGTAGTAGTAGTAGTAGTAGTAGTAGTAGTCATGATAGTAGTAGTAGTAGGAGTAGTAGCAGTAGCAGTAGCAGTAGTAGCAGTAGTAGTAGCAGAAGTAGTAACAGTAGTAGTAGTAGTAGTAGTAGTAGTAGTAGTAGTAGTAGTAGCAGTGATAGTAGTAGTAGTAGTAGCAGCAGCAGCAGCAGTAGCAGCAGCAGCAGCAGCAGTAGTAGTGGTAGTAATAGCAGTAGTAGTAGTAGTAGCAGCAGCAGCAGCAGCAGCAGCAGTAGCAGCAGTAGCAGTAGTAGTAGTAGTAGCAGCAGCAGTAGCAGTAGTAGTAGCAGTGGTGGTAGCAATAGCAGTAGCAGCAGCAGTAGTAGTAGCAGTAGTAGTGGTAGAGGTAGTGGTGGTAGTAGTAGCAGTAGTAGTAGTAGTAGTAGTAGTAGTAGTAGTAATAGTAGCAGTAGTAGTGGTGGTAGTAGTAGTAGCAACAGCAGCAATAATAATAATAATAATAATAATAATAATAATAATAATAATAATAATGATAATAATAACAATACAGCAACAACAACAACAACAACAACAACAACAATAATAATAATAATAATAATAATAATCCATCCATCCATCATCCAATCCTACATTGCCCCATGAGGAGCGTAGGAGCCTGGGGCTAGGCAGTTGGTCTCGACATTTAAGATGAGAGTGACCAGCCTCACTCATCCCTGAGTGGCATTACATGAGCAATCTACCCCAACCACCCCTTGGATATAAACCTTCACTGTCTCAATCCGACTGGAGAACAATAATGACCCACTAAACCACCAGGCGCCATAATTTGGTGTTATGGTTACCATCCAGGGTATTGAAAGGTTTCCTGGGTGTATAAGAAACCATTTGGCTTGTCACTCAGTGTAAAGATCATAAGGCAGCACTATATTGAGTGAGTGGATGATTGGCGCCCCCACCTACCACAAAACAACAATAACAATAATAATAATAATAATATTAATAATAATATAAATAATAACAATGATAACAATAATAGTAATAATAACAACAATAACAATAATAATATAAATATTAATAATGATAATAATAATAATAATAATAATAATAATAATAATAATAATAATAATAATAATAATAATAATAGTAATCATAATAATAATAATAATAATAATAATAATAATAATAATAATAATATGAATGTGAATATGAATAAGAATTCCCTTGTACAAAGGAAAAGGGGAAAAAGAAGTGTGTGGTAAGCATACGGGCATTTGTCTTCTTAGTATAATAGGAAAAGTGTATTGTAGGATACTTATTGACAGAGTTAGGGAAATAACAGAGGAATTAGTTGGAGAAGAACAGGGAGGCTTTAGGAAGGGAAGAGGTCGTGTAGATCAGATATTCATTCTTAGATCTTTAGTGGAAAAGTTTCTAGAGAAGGGAAAGAAGTTGTATGCAGCTTTCATGGATCTGGAGAAAGCATATGGCAGGGTGGATAGACAAGGATTGTTGAAAGTATTAAGAATATATGGAGTAGATGGGAAGTTGTTGAATATTGACAAGAGTATGTATGATGGTGCTAAGGCTGCAGTGCGTGTGGATGGTGAACTGAGTGAATTTTTCTCTTTGGAAGTTGGGTTGAAACAGGGATGTGTCATGTCTCCATGGTTGTTCAATCTGTACATGGATGGGGTAATAAAAGAGGTACAAGGTAGGGTAGTGGATGTTGGAGTGGCCCTGATGAAAGAGGTTAGTGTTTGGAAACCCCTGTTCTGTCGTTTTCAGATGATACTGTGTTGTTGAGTGAAGACGAAGGGGAGCTGCAAGGCTTGGTGGAAGAGCTTGGGAGAGTGTGTAAGAAACGGAATCTAATGGTGAATGTAGGGAAGAGTAAAGTGATGGTCTTTGAGAGAGGTGAAGTCAGTGAATGTACAGCGAAGTTGGATGGTGAGGAATTGGAAAATGTGAGTACGTTTAAGTACTTGGGTAGTGTGATGAGTAAGGATGGAGGTTTGAAGGGTGAAGTGCTTGAAAGTGTACAGCAGGGAAGAAAGGTTGCTGGTTCCTTGAAAGCAGTGATAAGAAACAGGGAAGTGAACATGGAAGTGAAAAAGTTAATATTACAGTATTGTGATACCAACTCTAACGTATGGAAGTGAAGCTTGGACGTTGTTGGAAGGACACAAGTCAAGAGTGAGAGCAGTGGAAATGAGTTATTTAAGAGGAGCCTGTGGAGTCACATGGAGAGACAGTCTGACAAATGAGGATATAAAGGAGCGTTGTGGTGTGGATGTGGATGTGATAGGATGCGTTAGGAGGAATACAATGAGGTAGTTTGGCCATGTGGAGAGGATGGAGGGTGAAAGACTGACGAAGAGAGTGTACAGTATGTGAGTGAGGTGGAGGGGGGGAGAGGGAGGGGGAGGCCGAGGATGAGATGAAGGGATGGGGTGGAGAGGTATATGAGAGAGGGGGGTGTGAGTTGGGAGCAGGGCAGTGAAATGGCGGGGGACAGGGCGACGTGGAGGCGATTTATCTGTGGCCCCCCCTAACGGGATTGAGGCGTCTGGCAATAGAAAATAATAATAATAATAATAATAATAATAATAATAATAATAATAATATAAATAAAACAGTAACAGAAATAACAACAACAATAAGAATAATAATCATAATGATGATAAGAACACCAAAAGAGAGATATGCTAATACATAGGCTACGCATAGTAATAGGATAAAAAAGAAAAAAAAAACTTTGTAGATCATGAGAGGCAATGGCAGTGTTCACGTAGGTTAATATCATACCATGTAAGCAATATGAACAAGGCATTGATGTTAGGTATATACGGGCATAACCTTTGCTATATCAAAGGCTGCATAACCGTGGAGGGATGATGTTGATAGAAGGGAACCATACTTTGCTACAGGTGGGCACAAGGTGGCTACGAGCATCGCACCTGACTGACAACTCGACCACTGTGTGGGGACAGGCCACCTGCCTCTCTGACCTGCCACACAACATTACGGCGAGAGTGTGGTGTCGTGCTGAATATGGTGATTGTGGGTCCATACGCCCCTGCAAGACAGGTGAGGCCCACCACTGTGCCAACACCAGCCACTGACCACCACTGCACTGACACGTTTGTTACCTGTGTACTAGAGAGAGAGAGAGAGAGAGAGAGAGAGAATGTACAGTGCTGAGTAGTAGTCACAGGTGTATCTTACTGATGAGAGATATTTATGGATTACTGTGAAGTTCCAGTAGTAGTGGTGTTGATTATGTAAGTGTTATTAACAGTAGTGGTGCTAGTAAAGCAGTGGTGTTAATGAGGTGTTATTAACAGTAGTGGTGTTAGTAAAGTAGTGGTGTTACTGATGTGTTATTAAGAGTAGTGGTGTTAGTAAAGTAGTGGTGTTAATTATGTTATTAACAGTAATGGGGTTAATAAAGCATTGGTGTTAATAACACCGGTGTTAAACGAGTCCTTTTGTTATAACTAAAGACTTGGTAATAACAGAGTACTGTTGGTGTCAGCAGGATACTGGTGTTAAACATAATGTTATTAATAGCACTGGTGTTAGTAGTGTTGGAAACACAGTGGTGCTGTTCATCATTATCATCATCATCATCATCGTCCTAACCTCCTTTCCCACCCTAGGACAGGGTGATGAGTGGCAATGTCCAGACAGCCCAAATTTGCCCAATCCAATGGGTCACACTTCCTTTCACTCATCATTCAAGTCCCCGGAATCCTGGCTCTATCTGATACGCCGAAAACATTCACTATATTCTGTAGCTTCGCATAAACGTATCCGATTGAGTCAGTCCGGACGTTGCACATTAAAAAGGGGTGCCAAATCCCTGATCATGCTCTTCTCCTCACAACATGCGTCCAGCCAGCTCAATTTCTTGTCAGTCCCCTAGTCTAACCGATTTCCAAACCTCTCTTCTTCACATACTCATCCACCATATCTCTCCACCTTCTCCTTGGCCTACCTCGCCTCCTCCTTCCTTCAAATTCGCTCAGATATACCTTTTTCACCATTCTATTGTTATCCATTCCCTCCACATGACCATACCATCTCAGTACACTCTCTTTGATTCTGGTGTCCACTGACTTCCTCACTCCATATCTTTCACGAATCACATTATTTCGTATTCTATCCACTCTCTGTACTCCACATACATTCCTCAGCAGTCCCATCTCCACTGCTGTCACTTTTGACTTTCCATTTTCATGCCACACCATAGTCTCACATCCATATGTTAAAGTTGGCACTAACACTCCTTCATGCAAGCCTCGAGCAGCTGCAACACTCAAGCCTCTGTCTCTTATCAAGGTCTTCATTGCACCAGCTACTTTTCTTCCTTGTGTCACTCTACTTTCCACATCATTTGTACATTTTCCTCTCTTTTCTGTCACTGTACCCAGGTATTTGAACTCTCTCATCAATTCCAGTCTCTCTCCATTCAATGTAACATCGCACTGGAAGTCACCTTCTCTCTCAAAAACCATCACTTTACTCTGTTCTGTATTTACTCTCAAGGCACAACGCGTACAGACATCAGCAAAACTCAGCACTAGTCTCTCAAGTTCTTGTCCGGTATTTGCAAGTAGTATGCATCATCAGCACAACAAATTTGAGATATTCCATCTATCACCATTTATTACCAATGCCATCTCCCTCTCCATTACTCGTGTTTTTACTTCTCTCATCACCCTATTTATTATATATTGAACAACCATGGGGACATCACACAACCTTGTCGCATGCCCACACCGATCGTGTACCATTCACTTACTGTAGATGCCCATTAACCCTTACCGGTATGCATACCTTACTACCATCATAAAACTCTTGACAGCACCTAGCAGCTTACCATCTACACCGTACATGCGCAAAACCTTCCACAATCCTTCTCTGCCTACTTTGTCGTATGTTTTTTCTAAATCCATGAATGCCATAAATACCTTATGGTCTTTCTTACAAGCCTTCTCCACTATCTCTCTCACTGCAAATATTTGATCCACACATCCTCTGCCACTCCTAAAGCCACCCTTTTCTTCACTCACTAGAACTTCTGATGTCTCTCTTACTTTCTTTATGATAATTCTTCCGTATACCTTCCCTACCACAAGCAATAAGCTTATGCCACGATAATTCTTCCACTCACTTCGCTCATCTTTATTTTTGTACAGGGGTACAATCACAGCCTTTTTCCACTCTGCGTGCAGTTTCACTCATCCATGCCTTCTTACATATCTCCAACAAGCACTTCATTCCACACTCTCCACTACATTTAAGCATCTCTGCAACCACCTCATCACCCCCAGCTGTTTTTCCATTTTTCAGCCGCTTCATAGCAAACTTCACATGTGCGAGTGTCACGTCTCATGGCACTATATTCCTTCTCCCCACACTCCCAAAACCGATCAAGTTTACAGCCGCTCTGCTCTTTCTATTCCCATTCATCAGGCTTTCAAAACATTCTTTCCATCTGGTCCTTACTTCATCCCCATGTGTTAATAATCTACCACGTACATCCTTCACACCATCACATTTCCTTTCACTTTCACTTCTTCATTTCCGCACCTCTTTCCAGAATAACTTCCTCTCTTCAGAGTAGTTTAAATTCATTTTTCTTCCTAGATTATTATTTACCTCCTCCTTTTTCCTCTTTACTAGTCCATTTACATGCTTCTTGCTCTCAGTATATTCAGTTCCTATTTCAATTGAACCTCTGTAACCACTTTAGCCACTTCTTCCTCCTTTCCTCCACTGCTCTCTTAACCTCATCATCCCACCATGCTGTACCTTTCTTCTTTGTTGTTACTCTTGCCACACCACACACCGCTTTAGCATTCCTAACTATGCAATCCCTATATGCATTCCACAGGCTGTCCAGATCCATTTCATTCCAATTCAGTGATTCTAACTCCTCCCCTACTTTGGTATTGTAATCATCTGCCATTTCTTTGATCCTCAACTTCTCGACTTTCAGTATTTCTCCCTGACTGCTCCTCTCTCTCCTGGTCCACCTCACTCCTCTCAGCTTGATCTTGTGTACAACAACCATGTGATCCGACAGACCTCCACATCGTCCTCTCACGGCCCTCGTATCAGCAACCATTCCCATCATCGACCTATCTACGAGCACGTAATCAATCAGGCTTCTTTCAACACGATCCCCGTTCCCTCTATACCATGTATATTTATGTGCATCCTTGTATTTGAAATACGAGTTACAAATGCACAACCTCCTTTCCTGACACATAATAATAATAATAATAATAATAATAATAATAATAATAATAATAATAATAATAATAAGAAGAAGAAGAAGAAGAAGAAGAAGAAGCAGAAGAAGAAGAGTGTTAACACAGTAATATTATGAAAGAAAAAAAAACACTCGGGAGCCGAATGCTAATCGTCCGCCGAAATATGTTGCTGGCCAAGTTACAAACTACTTACAAACCAAATGTGAAGAAAATTAGCAAAACTCTACGGAATTCAGTCACCGCATTTCACAAAAAGCCAATCCATATCAAAGAAACTAGTTGACCTTTGGCAGTAATTTTGGTGACCTTGACCTTGATCCCGATTGCCTATTTTCTCGAACTCTTCGAAGATTTTGGCCACATCTTGATACCCTGAAGGTTTCGTGATGATAGCTCAAGCCGTTCATGAGATATATGGTAACAGAGAGACACACAATGGTAAAACGCACACACACACACACACACACACACACACACACACACACACACTGGCAAAACATTATCGCTGATGCAGAGTAGTGGCATTAACAGTAGTGGTGTTAACATAGCTGGAGTGAGAACTGTGGTGGTATTGGTAATATTGTTGGTATTAATACCATTTCTGTAAACCAAGTAGTGGTGTTAGTTGCAGTGGTGTCAGATGAGTCGTGGTATTGGTAACATTTTGGTATTAATACCATTTGTGTAAACCAAGTAGTGGTGTTAGTGGCAGTGGTGTCAGCTGAGTCGTGGTGTTGGTAAGAATGTTGGTATTAATACCATTTGTGTAAACCAAGTAGTGGTGTTAGTGGCAGTGGTGTCAGCCGAGACGTGGTGTTGATAATATCATTGCCAACAGTGTTATGATAACAGTATTGGTGTTGACATAGTACCTTTGTCAGTAGTACTGGTGTTAACAAAATAAGGGTGTTTCTACGCTGATGGCTCTGTAGCTATTTCTCCTACTTATAAAGCAGAGCTCTTCGCTCAGACTATCTCCTCAAATTCCACCTTAGACGATTCCGGTGCTGTTCCTGCATCACTTCCCCCCTCTGCCTTCCTCATGCCTGACATTAAAGTTTCTTCAGCTGATGTATTTTCTGCCATCACTGGCCTCAATACTAACAAGGCGTATGGGCCTGATGGAGTCCCTCCTGTTGTTCTCAATAACTGTGCTTCAGTGCTTACGCCCTGCCTAGGCAAACTCTTTCGCCTTTGTCTATCAACTTGTACCTTTCCTTCTTGTTGGAAGTTTGCTCTCATTCAGCCAGTCCCAAAGAAGGGTGACCATTTCCAACCCTCTAACTATCGTCCAATTGCTTTAACATCCTGTATCTCAAAAGTTTTCGAGTCAATTCTTAATCAGAAAATCTTAATGCATCTTTCCTATCACAACCTTCTACATGCTCCTCAGTACGGGTTCCGTCAGGGATGCTACACTGGCGATCTTCTCACCTACCTTTCAGACCCCTGGTCACCCTCCTTTCGGGACTTTGGCGAAAGCTTTGCCATTGCACTTGACATCTCAAAGGCTTTCAATCAAGTCTGGCATAAATCTTTAATTCCCAAACTGCCCTCTTACGGTTTCTGTCCTTCTATCTGTGCCTTCATCCCTAGCTTCCTTTCTGGTGGTTCTATAGCCGGTGTTGTAGACGGCCATTGTTCTCCTAGATGTATCAATAGTGGTGTTCCTCATGGCTCTCTCCTATCACCAACTCTCTTCCTTTTATTCATCAATGACCTTCCAAGCTGTACATCTAACCCTATCCACTTGTACGCTGATGACTCCACTCTTCACCTTTCCATTCGGTTCCTGCAACGTCCATCTCAACAGTTACTTCAACAAACAAGGGATGAGACTATGGCACACCTAATGTCTGACTTGGCTCGTATCTCTGACAGGGGTAAAAGTAATCTTGTTTTTAATGCATGAAAGACTCAGTTCTTACACCTATCAACCCGACAAAATCTTCCACAGGTGTACCCACTAATGTTTAATAATAGTCAACTTAATCGTGCATCATCTTTGAACATGCTTGGGGTTTCATTCACTCAGGGCTTATCTTGGAAAGATCATATTACATCTCTTGTAAAATCTGCATCCCAGAGATTAAGTGTGCTTAGCCGACTTCGTTCGTTCTTTACCCCTGCATAATTGTTGACTCTATACACGGGTTTTATCCGCCACTGTGTGGAGTACAACTCGCATGTATGGGGAGGTTCCCCAAATACAGCTCTTCTCAATAGGGTGGAGTCAAAGGCTTTTCGTCTCATTAACTCTCCTTCTCTTACTGGCTCCCTTCAACCTTTGTCTCTTCGCCGCACTGTTGCATCTTCATCTCTTTCCTATCGCTACTTCAATGGTCACTGCTCCTCTGAACTGTCTGCTTGCATTCCTCCACCTCTACGACTGGCGTGTTGCACCTGTCTAGCAGCAAACTCTCATCCCTTTTCTGTCCAACTCTCTAATGCAAGAGTTAACCGTTACTCCTAGTCCTTCATTTATGCAATAGGTCAACTTTGGAACTGTCTCCCTCTGTCTGTATTTCCTGCTTCCTACGATCTCCAGTCTTTCAAACACAGTGTGTCCAGGCATCTTGAAATGATCGAATCTTGAATTTCGCTCTCTCTTGTATTTTGTTTTTTCTCTTGGAAGGAACAGTTATTGCGGGCTCATGGCCTTTGGTTCCTTCTTCCTAACATAAAAAAAAAACTGTTGTTTTACCCCAGGGTGCCAGATGACCCATGTGCCAAAGGAACCCAAGGCTATATCTCTGACACTCCAGTCTGGACAGGAGGGAGGGCACACCACACGCCAGGCCCAGCTGGTACACTACCCACCTTCACACAATGAATCCTGGTACCTTACCATTGACTTCCATGACCAAGAGGGTAACTACACAGGAGCCAGATTTGATATACTCCACGAACCTGCCCTTAATGCTACTGTTAATCACGTGTATATCAGGTGTGAGAAGGGCCGCCAGACGGAGACCGATGTAACTGACCCCTGGACCACCCTCCACCCCTCACTAACTCGCTCCCTCATGATCCAGGTCAGTAGGGGTTGGGGTATGTCGTGGAGGGAAGGAGGATCAGGTACAACAGGGTGATGGGGATAGAGCCAGGGTGGGGAAAGGGTTGAGGTATATGGTGGAGGGAAGGAGGATCAGGTACAACAGGATGGTGGGGATACAGCCAGGATGGGGAAAAGAGGGGGTTGAGGAGAATGTTTAGGTGGTGGTGGTGGAGGAAGGAAGGTTGGGTGTTGGTGAAGATTGGTTGGAGGAGGGGGAGGGGGTGGTTGTGTAGGGGATAAATTAGTGGTTGGGAGAAGGTAAGCATTGGGGAGGGGAAAAGCGGTTGTGGGGATAGGGTGGGGGTGCAGCTTTATGCTGGTGAATAGGGTGAGGAGTAAATTGTGGTTGGGGTGAGGGTAAGGTGGAGGTGGGGTTGGGGTAATGGTTGGGGTGGGGGTAAAGTACTGGTGGGGTTGGGGTAGTGGTTGAGGAGGGGGTAAGGTAGTGGTGGGGTAGGGGTAATGGTTGGGGAGGGGGTAAGGTAGTGGTGTGGTAGGGGTAATGGTTGGGGAGGGGGAAAGGTAGTGGTGGGGTAGAGGTAATGGTTGGGGAGGGGGTAAGGTACTGGTGGGGTAGGGGTAATGGTTGGGGAGGGGTAAGCTAGTAGTAGGGTAGGGGTAATGGTTGGGGAGGGGGTAGGGTAGTGGTGGGGTAGGGGTAATGGTTGGGGAGGGGGTAGGGTAGTGGTGGGGTAGGGGTAATGGTTGGGGAGGGGGTAACGTAATAAAACTTATGTTTGTAAAGGCATAAGTGTTCAACTGCTAAACATTTGTTCCATTTATTCATGAACTTGTCCTATTTTACCGTGGCAAAGGGCTAAGTTAATGGCACTGGTTAGGTAAAGTGGAAAGCAATGTGCAATCAAAGCTGGCAAAGAATAATATCATGTATGGCACTTTTTGGCCTATAAACACGCTATATAGTCACTGCTGTTTGTTTTTAATGTACGAGTGACATTCTAGTTCTGTCGGCTTCGTTGCATCCCATTCTTTGGTCGTCTCATTAGTGTGTTTTACAGTACTATATTGTCTCTCTCTAGTTAATATTTTTTTCTAACGTGTTGTTTTTCTTGTATTCATTTTTTTTTTCATCCCTCGTCTGCTATTCTAGTCACAAGACCTTATCCCCTATATTTATACAGCATAGCTGATATACTGTATTCTCACTGTTAGTATCACTGTTTTCGTCAGTAATTAGTCTAATTCGCCCTTCAGGGTGCAATATGGAGCATTTTGTAAGTTCCTGGAAGCTGACAATTTTATAGGAAGCTGGTGATGCACTGGTTAGCATATTTAACTGGGAAATGTAACAACTTGAGTTTGAGTTTTGTGCCAGTGACACTTGTGCAGTTTTTGTTTGTTCACTCAGCAGTAGGGAGGAGGTCTCCAGGTCAAACTGACCATTGTGGGTGGTATTGCTGAAGCAGACTGGCACTCGGCAAAACTTTGGTTGTCCCTCTGCATGACTGTCAGTTACTCAATAAGCATTAGCTTAACCACACTTCTTCGTTGACAGACCACCGTTGTATAGTGCTGGCCATTTACCCATGATCATGAGTCCTTCGATGTTGTAGGTGGGCCCAAAGTGGATTGCTCTGTATGAAAAAACTTACGGACAGACGAATGTCGTACACCGGCATAACTGCAGTCAAGCTCTGGAAGACTTCCCAGGACTGTGGCTGGGTGCAAGATGCATGGGTGAACATGACTGTGGCTCCGTCACTTCCCTCTGCAAGGAAGGTTAGACTCAGCAGTCTGTTGAAGACGTACAGAAAAAATTGTGTTCAATTATTTGTCTTGTCATTTTTTATACCCATCTTTACTGTACCGTCTTTATGCAGTATTCAAGATTTATTTAACTTTTTTGTGCTAAGACTTCCATCCTCTCCTATGTTACTCAGTTATCCAGTATTTACCAGGCATTATTACTGAATTGCCTTGACTAACCATTTATCTATCCATTAGTTTATCTATCTCCAACTTTATATATCAGTTTATCTTTCCGTAAGCAGAAATATATATACAGATTAATAGACATATAGACACAAAAAGATGGGTGGAGAGATTGACGGATGGAAGAACAAGTAGGTAAATACATAGATATAAGATGGATGGACAGATAACTAGACAGAAAAAGATGGATGGATGGATAATCAGACAGATAGACAGACAGACAAAAGGCTAGAAAGCTTAGGGTTGCCATATCTGAACTGTCAAAATACCGGACGCCTCCGCTGATATCCATGCTCCCCCCGCCCCCCCAACACACACTTTGGGCCTTTGACGTTATGAAACCTTGATATATATATATATATATATATATATATATATATATATATATATATATATATATATATATATATATATGCCAGTACTGCTGTACTGTATCACAATCTTTAATTTTTTACAATATAGTGAAAAACAGGCAAAGTAAAGAATTGCCTTGATTATGACTGAAAAATTTAAAAAGCGCCTTAGATGCAGGATAAGACCACAAGAATAACGAATGCAACTGTGCGAAAATGAAAACTAAGCCAAAAATTGTGTGCAATTATCATATATTTTATGGCTATAACAGCACTGTGGAAGGAATAAGAAAATGCTGGTGGCTGAGCAACAGGAAAAGGCAAGACATTTTGGCTAACTGCTAACACCAAACCAGTCAAGTTGGCAACACATCTTTGGTTTTCCCTGGAATTATTATTGCTTCCATGGCCGGGAGCCATCTGAGTGTGCCTTGTGCATTACGGAGGTTATTCTTTCAGTCATGGAAGCATACATTCCTTTCTCATATCCTTTGACTAATGCAAGAAAGCCTTGGTTTAATCACGCGTGTTCTACTGCTGTCCGCAACAAGGAGAGGGCTTATAAAAGGTACCGGAGCCAACCCACCCCTGAATCGCATCGTTTATACGTTTCTGCCCGGAATCGTGCTAAGTCTGTTCTGTGCTCTGCTAAAAATAATTACATCCGTACTAAATACTCTCAACTCTCCACCTCGAATTCTTCCCGCTCCTTCTGGCACTGTGCCAAAAACCTTTCTAACAACTATACCTCATCATCCTTCCCTTCTCTTTTCTACTCTGATGGTTCTGTAGCTATTTCTTCTACCGATAAAGCAGATCTCTTTGCTCAGACTTTCTCCTCCAATTCCACCTTAGATGATTCTGGTGTTGTTCCTCCATCATTTCCCCCCTCTGACTTCCTCATGACTGACATTAAAATTTCTTTAGCTGATGTATTTTCTGCCACCAGTGGCCTCAATACTAACAAGGCATATGGGCCTGATGGAGTCCCTCCTGATGTCCTCAAAAACTGTGCTTGTGTGATTACACCATGCTAAGTAAACTCTTTCGCCTTTGTCTGTCAACTTGTACCTTTCCTTCTTGCTGGAAGTTTGCTCTCATTCAGCCAGTCCCAAAGAAGGGTAACCATTCCCAACCCTCTAACTATCGTCCAGTTGCATTAACATCCTGTGTCTCAAAAGTTTTCTAGTCAGTTCTTAATAGAATAATTGAAAAGCATCTTTCCTATCACAACCAGTGCCGTACCTGAGGGGGGACGAGGGGGAAGGGCTGTTTGAAACTACCCCCCAGGCCCCCAGGCCCCCAGTTGAGAGGGGCCCCCAAAAGCCTTAAAAATTTGTAAGCTTTTTTTATAATATTTAAAAACATATATTCATCATCCCGACAATCCCTGCTGAGATATTAGATAAGTTTTGAGAAAGATATATCTGGCACCTTGTAGCCAAGCGGTAGGCCTAAACCTTCCGATACATTCGAGACACGTCTCACGGCCTCAGTTGTCACCTGACATTGAAACCGGTGGGTGCAACGCCGCCGGCTCTTAAAAACTGTCTTTTATAACAAACAACACTACTGTATATGACTAATTGTGAGTTTAGATTATTGGAAATACTTTCTATTGTAACAACGTATGTAAGTATATATTTGTTTTTCTTTTTTGTAATTTTATAGAGTTGAGAGAATTACGGGACTAAACTTAGAAGTTGCCATAATTGTTTTTTTATTAATGCTTTAATGAATCTGATAACTGTTTTTGGTGCTGATGAGTTAGGTTTACCTTAGATTAGGTTAGGCCGGGCGGGGTGAGGTTAGGTGGGTAGCTACATCGTAACATCATCATCAAAAATAATTACCAGTTTCATTAATAACTCTGTAAACACACCAAAAAATGTTACTTTTGTAATTAAAAACAAGTTATGGCAAGGATTACGAATGTTAAACTGTTACACTATAAAGCCTGCCCACAGTTCTCTCACAGTATACATATGGCAGGTCCTAGCTTTTGAGGGGCACCCTATATTTAGATGTTGGAGGGGGTCCCCGCAAAGAACCTAGCATCCCAGGCCCTTAAATCTCTAGGTACGCCCCAGATCACAACCTTCTTTCTGACTGTCAGTATGGGTTCCGTCAGGGACGCTCCACTGGCGATCTTCTCACCTACCTTTCAGACTCCTGGTCATCCTCCTTTCGGGACTTTGGCGAAAGCTTTGCGATTGCACTTGACATCTGAAAGGCTTTCGATCGAGTCTGGCATAAATCTCTAATTTCCAAACTGCCCTCTTACTGTTTCTATCCTTCTATCTTTGCCTTCATCTCTAGCTTCCTTTCTGGTCGTTCTATAGCCGCTGTTGTAGACGGCCATCGTTCTTCTCCTAGATGTATCAATAGTGGTGTTCCTCAGGGCTCTGTCCTATCACCAACTCTCTTCCTTTTATACATCAGTGACCTTCTAAGCTGTACATCTAACCCTATCCACTCGTATGTTGATGACTCCACTCTTCACCTTTCCATTCGGTTCCCGCAAAGCCCATCTCAGCAGTTAATTCAACAAACAAGGGATGAGGCTATGGTACACCTAATGTCTGACTTGGCTCGTATCTCTGACTGGGGTAAAAAATAATCTTATTGTTTTTAATGCATCAAAGACTCAGTTCTTACACCTATCAACCGGACAACGTCTTCCACAGGAGTACCCACTAATGTTTAATAATATCCAGTTCAATCCTGCATCATCCTTGAACATGCTTGGGGTTTCATTCACTCGGGACTTATCTTGGAAAGATCGTATTGCATCTCTTGTAAAATCTGCTTCCAAGAGATTCGGTGTGCTAAGCCGACTCCGTGCCGTGATTACCCCTGCACAGTTGTTGACTTTATATTTGAGTTTTATTCGCCCCCGTGTAGAGTACAACTCTCATGTGTGGGGAGGCTCCCCACATACAGCTCTTCTCAATAGGGTTGAGTCAGAGTCTTTTCGTCTCATTAACTCTCCTCCTCTTACCGACTCCCTTAAACCTCTGTCTCTTCACCGCACTGTTGCATCTTTATCTCTTTTCTATTGCTACTTCAACGGTCATTGCTCCTCTGAGTTGTCTGCTTGCATCCCTCCACCTCTGCGACGGGTGCAGCAACAAACTCTCATCCCTTTTCTGTCCAGCTCTCTAATGCAAGAGTTAACAGTTACTCCTAGTCCTTCATTTATGCAATAGGTCAGCTCTGGAACTGTCTCCCTCTGCCTGTATTTCCTACTTCCTATGATCTCCACTCTTTCAAACTCAGTGTGTCCAGGCATCTCCAAATGATCGGATCTTGAATTTGGCTCTCTTTTGTATTGTTTTTGTTTTTTTCTTGGAAAAAAACAACAAAGGCCCCTCTCTCTCTCTCTCTCTCTCTCTCTCTCTCTCTCTCTCTCTCTATCTATCTATCTATCTATTTATCTATCTATCTATCTATCTATCTCCATTAGAGTGTAATGGTATATTAAATTTTTCGAGAAAAAATGCTGGAAGCTGAAATTCCTGACTTTTGGAGAATTCTTATAATTGCTCCCGGACGAAGATTTTGCCCCCCAAAAAACAGGTCATGTCCGAGAAAATCCGAACGTATGGCAACCCTGAGATAGATAGATAGATAGACAGACAGAAGGCTAGAAAGATAGATAGATAGATAGACAGACAGAAGGCTAGAAAGATAGATAGATAGATAGACAGACAGAAGGCTAGAAAGATAGATAGATAGATAGACAGACAGAAGGCTAGAAAGATAGATAGATAGATAGACAGACAGAAGGCTAGAAAGATACAGGTAGACAGAAGGCTAGAAAGATAGATAGATAGATAGATAGATAGATAGATAGACAGACAGAAGGCTAGAAAGATACAGGTAGACAGAAGACAAGAAAGATAGATGGATAGACAGATAGACAGACAGAAGGCTGGAAAGATACAGGTAGACATAAGGCTAGAAAGATAGATAGATAGATAGACAGACAGAAGGGTGGAAAGATACATAGACAGACAGAAAGCTAAATAGATATATAGACAGAAGGCTAGAAAGATAGATAGATAGATAGACAGACAGAAGGGTGGAAAGATACATAGATAGACAGAAGGAAAGCTAAATAGATATATAGACAGAAGGCTAGAAAGATAGATAGACAGATAGATAAATAGACAGAAGGCTACAGAGATGGAGAGATAGACAGACAAGGCTAAAAAGTTAGATGGATGGACAGATAGGCTAGAAAGATAGACGAATAGACAGACAGAAGACTAGAATGATTTAGATAGACAGAAGGCTAAATAGATAGATAGATAGATAGACAGACAGAAGGCTGGAAAGATTCATAGATAGACATACAGAAAGGTAAAGAGATAGATAAACAGACAGAAGGCTCTAAAGGTAGACAGATAAATGGAGAGATAGGTAGAATGTGTTACGTGCGTGCAGACTCCTGGTGATAACAGTGTGTGGGTCAGTGGTGTGTGCAATAGTGGTGTGTGCAATAGTGGTGTGTGCAATAGTGGTGTGTGCAATAGTGGTGTGTGCAATAGTGGTGTGTGTAATAGTGGTGTGTGCAATAGTGGTGTGTGTAATAGTGGCGTGTGCAATAGTGGTGTGTGCAATAGTGGTGTGTGCAATAGTGGTGTGTGCAATAGGTACCAGCATACCCACATTGTACAGCCCCAGGCAGGGTACAGATCCCTTCCTGTGTGTTCACGTGTGGTGCCGCTGGTTTGTTCCATGTGCCGCTTCCTGAACACTTAGCCTGATTAACTTAGTATACATTATTATCCCTTTATTCATGAAACATGCAAATGTTTATATCACTTTCTACGCAGTGACTGTCAACTCCCAATCCCCACCCTTCCTATACCCACTACCTTAATCCCCCCTCCCCTACCATCGCCCTTATGCCCTCTGCCCCCACCAGTCCCTCCACTGTACCCCATACTCCCCTCTCTCCCTCCCCCCCCTTCCCCTACCATCCCCTTATGCCCTCTGCCCCCACCAGTCCCTCCACTGTACCCCATACATCCCTCCCCTACCATCCCCCTTATGTTCTTTACCCCTACCAGTCCCTCCACTGTACCCCATAGCCCTCCTCCCTCCCTCCCCCCCCTCCCGGCTACAACCACCTCCTGATCGTCTCCAATACCCCCTCCCGGCCACCACTACCCCCTCCCCACAACTCAACCAGTCAGGTGGAAACGAGCCAGTGCCTGCGATGTGTGTGTGTGTGTGTGTGTGTGTGTGTGTGTGTGTGTTTTGTCAGGAGGTGTACATTCAGAGTATAATAGGAGCCGTGCTGCAAGAATGATCAAACAATGGTACTAGAATTTATTTATAAATCTATTAATATTACAGAACCATGGGTGCTGATATGGAACGCCACCAGAAGGTATTTATAAATCTATTAATATTACAGAACCATGGGTGCTGATATGGAACGCCACCAGAAGGTATTTATAAATCTATTAACATTACAGAACCATGGGTGCTGATATGGAACGCCACTAGAAGGTATTTATAAATCTATTAATATTACAGAACCATCGGTGCTGATATGGAACGCCACCACTGTTGCCATCAACTCTGACAAGATATTGCCAAAGACGGTGACAAGGATGATAATAAGCCAGATTGGCCTGGGAGCCGTCTTGGGCTACCTTATCTACCGTCTGTGGCTGAACACCTTCAACATTAACATGTTTTACTACCTACCCCCACCACACCGGCGCCACCCACACCAGCCCTAACACCACCTGGTCCCACCACACCGGCGCTACCCACACCAGCCCTAACACCACCTGACCCCACCACACCGGCGCGCGGCGCCACCCACACCAGCCCTAACACCATCTGACCCCACCACACCGGCGCCACCCACACCAGCCCTAACACCACCTGATCTCACCACACCGGCGCCACCCACACCAGCCCTAACACCACCTGACCCCACCACACCAGCCCTAACACCACCTGACCCCATCACACCAGCCCTAACACCACCTGGCCCCATCACACCAGCCCTAACACCACCTGACCCCATCACACCAGCCCTAACACCACCTGACCCCACCACACCAGCCCTAACACCACCTGACCCCACCACACCAGCCCTAACACCACCTGACCCCACCACACCAGCCCTAACACCACCTGACCCCACCACACCAGCCCTAACACCACCTGACCCCACCACACCAGCCCTAACACCACCTGACCCCACCACACCAGCCCTAACACCACCTGACCCCACCACACCAGCCCTAACACCACCTGACCCCACCACACCAGCCCTAACACCACCTGACCCCACCACACCAGCCCTAACACCACCTGACCCCACCACACCAGCCCTAACACCACCTGACCCTACCACACCAGCCCTAACACCACCTGACCCCACCACACCAGCCCTAACACCACCTGACCCCACCACACCAGCCCTAACACCACCTGATCCCACCACCCCGGCGCCACCCACACCAGCCCTAACACCACCTCATGACATATAGACACACTAGAACAGTACATTTTATAATAAATTAATGGACAGACAAAACAGGAAGAAATGTTGAGCATAAATACTGGAAGGTGAGGTGCTTGAAGAGGCTGGTGAAGTAATTTAGATATACGGGAATATTATTATGACCGTGGCAGAGTGACACGTGAAATAAATGAAGGGTTACACAAGAAGCATAAATGTTGTGTTGTCAAAGGTGGGATGGTTGGTTTGTATAGGTCTAAGCACACACACACAAAAAAAAAGGTTTTGAAGGTGACGTGTTTTGGTGAAGTGACCCTTTTATTGTGCATGATGGCGGCAGCAGGTATAAAGTGTGGTTGGCTTAAGTTTTTTTATTTTTTTTATGCAAGGAAGAAGGAACCAAAAGCCAGAAGCCCACAAATTGTTCCCTCCAAGAAAAAAAACAAAAACAAGATAACAGAGAGCCAAGTTCAAGACCCGTTCATTTTGAGATGCCTGGACACACCGCGTTTATAACTGGGGGTCATAGGCAGTAGGAAATACAGACAGAGGAAGACGGTTCCCGAATTAACAGAGCTGGTGGGAAATTAAGAGCATGTCAAAGTATCCTACGTAACTTGACTCTCTGCATGGTGTCTCGTATGACAGATGGAAGGACAGTAAATAATGACATTTTATATATAACTTTTGTCAGTCGGAAAGGATTAGCCAGGTACATTGATTCTAGCATTGCATGGAACAAAGTAAATCCAGTTAGTAACAATTAAAATATCAGCCTTGTATACTGACAACGACTGCTTCCCCAACACCTACAGTACCTTAGTAGGCAACATGTGTCATTGTTAACCAATTTACAGAGAACAACACTGATTCTACCATCATATCAACCTTCATTGATAACTGTTAACATTTATAACAATATACTCGCATATTAAGAAATAATGAAGTCAATTACGCCTCCACTACAAACATATGAGTGGTGCCAGAACTGTAGCTTTTTCCATGGCTAACCCTCTAAGCCAGTGGTTGTCAACAAGCTGGGGTAGGCGATAGGAATATTTGGGGTGGGCGACAGAAAGACATGAGAGTAGCCCTTTCAGACACTGCTAAGCAATGACTCACTTAGTATTTTTTTTTTTTGTTATCTAGGCGAAGATGCACCTGACAGGCTGGTGATGATTGGCTGAATGCAACATGTCCGAATAACATGGTTGTATTTCAAATAATTACGAGTAATGGGAATAGAAACTTATTGACTAACTCAAATACAGTGATGCTATTTGGACACATTGCATTCATATAATCCTCATTATCATGCCTGTCAAGTGCATCTTCCCCTCGGAAAAAAAAAAGAAAATGAATATAATAGGAAAGAAACAAGCTCCACCATCTCATTACCTTTACAAACTTAACAGTAGTGCTGACACAGTAACTTCCCTAGGTTAGTAAGAGATATTGGGACAGTGATGAGTCAAAACGTTAGTTTAACAGGCATTTAAAATAATATCAGTAAGCCATACATTTTGTTAGTTTAACAGACATTTTATAATAATGTTAGTAAGCCACACATTTTTGTCCTCATGCCAGGTGAGGGGTACGTCACCACTGCAGAAAATGTTCATGTGGTTCATAGGATGAAAAACTTTGAAAATCACTAAACTAAGAGTATTGAGAGAGTACATGGTTTAGTCCACTGTATAGAGTGCTAACAGAAAATGTAGAGCTGTAAATAGAAGTAGAGACTGATGTAAGGCAGTGTGTTTGTAAGTACAGTGTTAGTATTAGTATGTAGTATTAAGAACTGTAGTGTGGCCATAGACGTAAGAGTGTAGTTAGTGCCTTAATGGTGAGATATTACAAGTTGTGTTAAGTAGAAGTATAACAAAGGATACACGTAAAACCTTGATGCATGTCCACATACAGTAACACCATTTTGTTTAGTATCTCACTACTGCTGTGTCCCATTTATTAGACATGGCCTCAGCAATAATTGTGTTTAGTATGTCACTGCTGATGTGTCCCATTTGTTAGACATGGCCTTAGCAATAACTGTGTTTAGTATGTCACTGCTGATGTGCCCCATTTGTTAGACATGGCCTCAGCAATAATTGTGTTTAGTATGTCACTGCTGATGTGTCCCATTTGTTAGACATGGCCTCAGCAATAATTGTGTTTAGTATGTCACTGCTGATGTGCCCCATTTGTTAGACATAGCCTCAGCAATAATATCATACAGCCAACTTGAGTGTGTCAGGCACTGCTTTGCTGTGTATAATGTTGGTATTCTTGTGACCCACGGCACTGATAGGTAGTATGGATTTTAATGCACTAACAGCTTAGTTCAGTACAAAAGCTATGCCTTGCATCAACTTAGTCGGGTCACTGGCATTATAGTTTTAACTCTCAGACTGGTGCATTATTTGACTGGTCTTATAGGTTAGCTGTGGAGTACACAAAGTATTCAGGGTGTACTACACCCAACAGCACAAGTTACACCTCGTGGAATATTACAGGCATCATCAATGTATGGGTCCTGACACAAGCACCAGTCTCCTCAAATATATAGGATTAAAAACAAATAGGATTAAAAATAAATACCCCCTGGGGGTAGGGGGGTTTCAAGAATACTCCCCCAGTATCCCTGCTTGTCGTACGAGGCGACTAAAAGGGTTGGTGGTGGGTTAGTGCCCCACCCCATAAAAAGAACTAACTAAAAAAGCAAATAAAGCGCCTCGGACCCGGACGGACCATACGTTGACGACTAAGGAACGGACAAAGGACATTCTGAGAGTAGGAACGTGGAATGTGAGAGGAGTGAATGATGAAGTGAAAGAGAGAGAGATTGTCCAGGTGCTTGAGGATGCAAAAGTGGATATATGTGGATTGACTGAAACTAAATGGAAACGTGAAAGGATGAGAGAATGGGAATACGGTGTAGGTATATGTGCGGGAGTCAGTGAGAATGAGAGGGCAAGAGAGGGAGTATGTCTGATGATAAGCAAGAAGTGGAAGGAGAATATAAGAGAGTATGGAACAGTGGGTGCAAGGATTGTATGGGTGAGGATGAAAGTAGGTATACAAGCATGGGCGATTGTATGTGTGTATGCTCCAACAGAGGATCGAGTGGCAAGAGTGAAAGATGAGTTTTGGGCGAGAGTAGAAGCATGTATGGACAAGTTTGAGAGGAGCGAGAGAGTGCTGTTGATTGGAGACATGAATGGCAAAGTCGGGAATGTACGAGTGGATGGAGTGGTTGGTCAGTGGGGTGTGCCAGCGGAAGTAGATGGGAATGGTAGTGCTTTGGTGGACATCTGTGCTGGTAAGGGGTTGGCAATAGCCAACACCTACTTTCGTCATAAGATGATCCACCGGTATACATGGAGAGTAATGAGGAGGATGGATGGTGAACTTGTTGAACGAAAGGCAATGATAGACTACGTGTGTGTGGATGAGCGAATGAGAAGACAAGTGTTGGATGCAAGGGTGTGGAGAGGGTGGGGGAATGGAGTCTCGGACCATCACTTAGTGATGGCCAAGGTAGAGCTGCAAAGAAAGTGGTTGAGGAGGCGAAGGGGAAGACAGGAGGAAGCAGCTCCTGTGAGAAGAGTGGAGAAATTGCAAGATAGTGAGAAGAGGACAGAGTATAAGAGCATAGTGGAAGAAAGATTGGGAAGGTATGAGCTAGAGCAGATGGAAGGGGTGGAAGACGTATGTAAGATATTCACGGAAGAGATAAGCGCAGCGTGTGAGACGGTTTGTGGAGTGAGGAGGAGATGCAAGGGTGTGCAAGGGACAGCATGGTGGAATGATGAGGTGAAACGAGCTGTGGAACAAAAGAAGAAGGCATATGGTGAATGGTTGGCGAGTAGAGGTAGGGGAGAAGATGAGAAAGAGAAGAGAGAGGTATATGTGAGCAGGAGAAGGGAGGTTAAGAGACTGGTGAAGGAGAGTAAGAAGAAAGTGGATGAAGAGTTTGGGAGGAATTTGAGTGTGAAATGGAGGGAGAGTAAGAAATTGTTTTGGAAGGAGGTAAAGAAAGTAAGGCAGTGTGAAAGGGGAAATAGTAGGGGAGTGAAAGATAGGAATAATAGATTGTTGGTGGAGAAGAGAGAGAAATTGAGGAGATGGAAGGAGCACTTTGAGGATTTGTTGAATGTAGAGAGTGAGAGCAGTGTGAGTATAAGTGGTTGGGGAATGGCTGGGAGAAGAAGAGATGAGAGGAGGGAGGAAGAGATCAGTAGGTCGGAAGTAGTGGAAGCGATGAAGAAGATTAAGCTGGGAAAGGCCCCAGGAATTGATGGAGTGTGTGGTGAAATGCTTAGGTATGGGGGTGAGATTGTTGTGGAGTGGATATGGAAGTTGTGTAGATTGGCTTGGGAAGAAGGAAGGGTTCCAGAGGACTGGAAATCAGGTATAATTGTTCCTCTGTACAAAGGAAAAGGGGAGAGAGAAGTATGTGGTAACCATAGGGGTATTTGCCTTCTTAGTGTGACTGGTAAAATATATGGTAGAATACTCATTGATAGGGTTAGGCATATGACAGAGGAGCTAGTTGGAGAAGAACAAGGGGGATTTAGGAAGGGAAAAGGGTGTGTAGATCAGATATTTGTTCTAAGATGTTTAGTGGAGAAGTATCTAGAGAAGGGAAGGAAAGTGTACGCTGCCTTCATGGACTTGGAGAAAGCTTATGACAGAATAGATAGGAAAGGTATGTGGAAGGTATTAAGAATATATGGAGTGGAGGGGAAATTGTTGAGTGCTATGAAGAGTATGTACGAGGGAGCTAGGGCTACGGTGCGAGTGGATGGTGAGCTGAGTGAGTTCTTTGATCTCAATGTGGGACTGAAACAGGGGTGTGTAATGTCTCAATGGCTGTTTAATATATATATGGATGGGGTCGTAAAGGAGGTACAAGGTAGGGCAGTGGATGTGGGGGTGGCCCTAATGAATGAGGGTGAGATTTGGAAGCTTCCGGTGTTGCTGTTTGCTGATGATACAGTATTGTTGAGTGAAGATGAATGGGAGTTGCAAGGTTTGGTGAATGAATTTGGGACAGTGTGTAGGAGGAGGAAGCTGAAAGTTAATGTAAACAAAAGTAAAGTTATGGTGTTTGAGAGGAATGAAGTTACAGAGTGTGCAGTGAGGTTGGATGGTGAGGATATGGAGAATGTGAGTGCATTCAAGTACTTGGGTAGTGTGATGAGTAAGGATGGAACTTTGGGGGATGAAGTACGTGAAAGGGTACAGCAGGGAAGGAAGGTTGTTGGCACACTGAAAGCAGTGATGAGAAATAGGGAGGTGAGTATGGAAGTTAAGAAGTCACTGCATGATGGTATTGTGATCCCTACCCTGACGTATGGAAGCGAGGCGTGGACCTTGCAAGAGGGGAACAAGTCAAGAGTGAGAGCAGTGGAAATGAGTTACTTGAGAGGAGCATGTGGAGTGACATGGAGGGACAGGTTGACGAATGAAGAAGTGAAGGAACGTTGTGGGGTAGATGTGGATGTGGTTGAAAAGATTAGGAGAAATACACTGAGGTGGTTTGGACATGTGGAGAGGATGGAGAATGAAAGACTGACTAAGAGGGTGTATGTAGGTGAGGTGGAGGGGGGGAGAGGGAGGGGTAGACCGAGGATGAGGTGGAGGGATGGAGTTGAGAGGTATATGAGGGAGGGGGTGAGTTGGGGGAGGGGAGTCAAATGGTGGGTGACAGAGTGACTTGGAGGCGTTTTGTCTGCGGCCACCCTTTGCGGGATTAGGGCGTCGGGCTATAGATAGATAGATAGATAGGTATTATTAGAAATAAATATGATTTAAAAAAAATATCACTAATCTCTGATGCATGTTAGTAACAGAGAAGGAAGTCATGAAAGGAATACAATAAAACAGTGATTGCCTTAGAAATGGGATTTTATAATAATAATAGGAGAGAGAGAGAGAGAGAGAGAGAGAGAGAGAGAGAGAGAGAGAGAGAGAGCAGGGAGTGGCTTGAAGGGACACGAGTGGCAATGGATAAGAATGTAGAGGGATAAGACTGGGTGACACTGAAGGCTAATGACGTATACAAAAACTAGAACAAGACACAGGTGAGAGTCAACAGTACACACCTGGTGACTGATGGACGGTTTGCCACACCTGTCCTAACCAGATTACTACTACTGTTACTACTACTACTACTACTATCACTACTACTACTACTACTACTACTACAACTACCACTACTGCTACTAGTTCTACTACTACTACTACTACTACTACTACTACTACTACTACTATTACTACTAACCACAATTACTACTACTACCGCTACTACTACCCGTGCTGCTGCTGCTACTACTACTACTACTACTAACCACTATTACTACTACTACCGCTACTACTACCCGTGCTGCTGCTACTACTATTACTACTACTATCCTGTTACGTATTGTACTAGTGTATTCTTTCTACTAACAGGCTATTTTAACAACTAAAGACGTCAGGCGGAACTCCAGCTGACTCCTTGATTACCAGCTGACTCCTAGATTACCAGCTGACTCTTGATTACCGGCTGACTCCTTGATTACCAGCTGACTCCTAGATTACCAGCTATCTCCTTGATTACCAGCTGACTCCTTGATTACCAGCTGACTCCTAGATTACCAGCTGACTCCTAGATTACCAGCTGACTCCTTCTTTACCAGCTGACTCTTTCATTACCAGCTGACTCCTTGATTACCAGCTGACTCCTTCATTACCAGCTGACTCCTTCATTACCAGCTGACTCTTTCATTACCAGCTGACTCCTTCATTGCCAGCTGACTCCTTGATTACCAGCTGACTCCTAGATTACCAGCTGACTCCTAGATTACCAGCTGACTCCTTGATTACCAGCTGACTCTTTCATTACCAGCTGACTCCTTGATTACCAGCTGACTCCTTGATTACCAGCTGACTCTTTCATTACCAGCTGACTCCTTGATTACCAGCTGACTCCTTGATTACCAGCTGACTCTTTCATTACCAGCTGAGTCCTAGATTACCAGCTGACTCCTAGATTACCAGCTGACTCTTTAATTACCAGCTGACTCCTAGATTACAAGCTGACTCCTTGATTACCAGCTGACTCCTAGATTACCAGCTGACTCCTAGATTACCAGCTGACTCCTTGATTACCAGCTGACTCCCTGATTACCAGCTGACTCCCTGATTACCAGCTGACTCCTAGATTACCAGCTGACTCCTTGATTACCAGCTGACTCCTTGATTACCAGCTGACTCCTTGATTACCAGCTGACTCCTAGATTACCAGCTGACTCCTTGATTACCAGCTCCTTGATTACCAGCTGATCTTTGATTACCAGCTGATCTTTGATTACCAGCTGACTCCTTGATTACCAGCTCCTTGATTACCAGCTGATCTTTGATTACCAGCTGATCTTTGATTACCAGCTGACTCCTTGATTACCAAAGCTTCCCTCAAGATCAATAATAATCGTCTGGAGATGGAAGGAATAAACTAAAAAAAAAAAAATGTCATTCAAGGGAAAGACAGAGGAAAAAGGGACGACCAGAAAACCAGGAAAAGAGGGCAGGGAAAAAATATAAGAAAAGGAAAATACCAATGAGAGGGAAAAAAGGAAGGGTAAACGTTGTAGAGAAACCCAGAAAAGGACAAAGAAATAAAGACATAACAAAGAGGAAGAAAAAGAGATATATAGAATGGAGAGGAAAGAGGGGACGAAGGAGACATGCAGTGATGAAAGGAAGACAGACTGCCCCAAACTAGACTTAAGGAAGGAATGAAAAATGAAGGAAGGAAAGAAAAAATAAATGAAGGAAAGAAAGAAAGAAAAAATGAATGAAGGAAGGAAGGATAAAATGAATGAAGGAAGAGAGGAAAGAAAAAAATGAAGGAAAGAAGGAAAGACAATGAAGAAAAAAAGGAATGAAAGAAAAGAGCGAGAAGAGGGAATCAAGGAAGACACACTCCATGAAATATACATAAAAAGGGTGTGAGAGATCCATTAATTTCTCCTGTGCTCCTTTCCTGCTTCCTTCTCCTCTTCCTCCTCCTGCATTTCTTTTTAATCTTTCTCCTCCTCTCTACTCTCCATTTCTTCTCCTCTCCCTCTTCTCTCCGTACTTCTCCTCTCTAGGATCCCTTTTTCTCCTCCTCTCCCTCATCTCTATTTTCCCTCCTCCTCCTCTTCCTGTCCCTCCTCTCTACTTTCCCTCCTCCTCCTCTCCCTTCACCTATTCTTTTTCACTCCTCTTCCTTGTCTTTTAATTCTCTCCTATACTCTTCCTCCTCTTCCTCTTTTATTCCCTTTATCCTTTCCTTCTGTCTTCTACCTCCTCTCTCGTCTTCCTCCTCCTCCTGTTTTACTTCTTGACTTTTCCTCATCGTCATCTTTTACTCTTCTTTCTTTCCAAGTTATTTCTCTCTCTTTTTACCATCTTCCTCCTCTTTTTACTCCCCCTCTCTTGTTCTCTCCTTATCCCTTCTCTCCTCCTCCTTCTTGTCTTTTACTCCTCTTCCTCTTCCTCTCTTTCTTCTTCTTCTCTTTTTCTGTCTACTTCCTCTATTGCCTTCTCATTCTTCTTCTGTTTTTTTTTTCCCCCCTCCTTCCTTCCACTCCTCCTCCTCATCCTTTTCCTCCTGTTCTCTACTCCCCTCCTCTTTTACCTCTCTTCTCCCTCTCCTCTTTTACCCTTCCCCACTTCCTCCTCCTCCTCCTCCTCCTCCTCCTCCTCCTCCTCCTCCTCTTTTACCCTTCTCCTCCTCCTCCTTCTTTAGAAAACCAGGCACCATTTTGTTTATTATACAGTTACCACTCAGCGTTGTTAAATGGTTTCATGAGGTACAAGAAACCATTAGGCTTGTCACTCAGTGTAGAGTTAACTGGGGGTGACATCCATTAATAAAATATATAAATAAATAAATAAACTAATTAATAAATAAAAAATGCAGCCGTCGAAATTCAGAAAATAAGATGCAGTTACCAAGTACGTTAATATAAACAGATAAATATAATGGGAAATGAAAAAAAAAAAACAAGAGGAAACGACGAGGAGCAGAGAGAGAGAGAGAAAGAGAGAGAGAGAGAGAGAGAGGAAAGGGAACGGAGGTGAAAAAATAATAGTTATCGACAAAGACAATATAAAAAAATAAAGAAAAAATGAAAGAAAAACAGAAAACGAAACGAAAATGAACATAGAGAAAGAGAAGAATGAGAAAGAGAGGAAGATGAGCGTAGAGAACGAGAGGGAAGGAAATGGAAGTGAACAAATGATGAGGCAGGAAGATGAGAGAACTAAGAAAAACAGCAAAAGACGAAAGGTGAAGAATGTGAGGAAAGCAGGAAGGAAAAAGTACATGACATACAGTACACAAAATACAGAAATACAAAAAATACAGGAATACAGAAATCCTGAAAATCCAAAAATACAGTAGTACCGAAGATAAGGAAATACAGACACAGGAATACAGAAACACAGAAGTTACATACATAAGGGAATAAAATAATACAGAAAATACCGAAATATTGAAAATACAGACATACTGAAATACTGAAATGCAGAAAATACAGGAATACACAAAACAGAGAAATACGGAAAATACAGAAACAGAAAATACAAAAAATACAGAAATTCAGAAATGCACGAACACAGTAATAAAAAATACAAAAATACTGAAACACAGAAAATATATAAATACAGAAGACAGAGCAATACAGAAATTAACATACGGTGATCGAAATCAGGTATATGATGTAGTATTTCAGAATTGTTCGTCCTTGGTCTGAGAATGTAAAGCATAGCGAGAATAATATGGTTCTTTTGTCCCTGTATTAGTTATCTCCACGAGTTCTTCATGTTCAATATTTTA
Organism: Coenobita brevimanus; assembly: GCF_032717465.1. NCBI lineage: Eukaryota > Metazoa > Arthropoda > Malacostraca > Decapoda > Coenobitidae > Coenobita > Coenobita brevimanus. The sequence continues at coordinate 15,925,164 of NC_136965.1, read as the reverse complement.
GATTTTTGTCGAAGCTAAAAACAAGACTATTGCAATAAATTCATGACTGATTTATCTTTTGTTATTTCTGTATCATACACTTACTGGCTCTGTTATGTGTGTATTCCTTCATTACCTAACCAGACTTCCATTATTATTGGAACCACGGTTTATTGCTGGATTTTTATACTTATTTATTAGTGGATTTACGTATTATGTTATTTGTGAATGTATATGCGAATTTACTTGTGGATTTACTTATCAATTCATTTGTGGATTGATATGTTTATTTATTTATGGATTTATATATGTATTTATGGGTTGGGTCATTTATTAAACAACTCTGCCACTCCCTTAACCAAACATCAGGATAAAAAAAAAAAAATAGAATTCTGAAATTGTTGATGCAATATTCACAGAACTCCACATTCCAGATGAAAATACTTTTATCACTGTAGACCTATTATTAAGGGACTTTTAGTATGACCCAAATTTTTTTAATGGATTTTGACCTGTGACCTTGAGATCAAGGTCAAGGTCATTAATACCATGCAAATCATGTTCACTCATGACCCACTACCTGTCCACCGAGTTTGGTCAAAATCAGCCACATACTTTCTGAGTAGACACTTCCAGGCATGAGGCGACTATTTTGATTGTCCTCAGTATCTCAAAAAGTATTGGTTGGATCTCAGTATCAGTACCCAGGTGCACTAGTATACCCAGGTGCACTGGTATACCCAGGTGCACTGGTATACCCAGGTGCACTAGTATACCCAGGTGCACTAGTATACCCAGGTGCACTGGTATACCCAGGTGCACTAGTATACCCAGGTGCACTAGTATACCCAGGTGCACTGGTATACCCAGGTGCACTAGTATACCCAGGTGCACTGGTATACCCAGGTGCACTAGTATACCCAGGTGCACTAGTATACCCAGGTGCACTGGTATACCCAGGTGCACTGATATACCCAGGTGCACTGGTATACACAGGTGCACTAATGTACCCAGGTGCACTAGTATACCCAGGTGCACTAGTATATCCAGGTGCACTGGTATACCCAGGTGCACTAGTATACCCAGGTGCACTAGTATATCCAGGTGCACTAGTATACCCAGGTGCACTGGTATACCCAGGTGCACTAGTATACCCAGGTGCACTAGTATACCCAGGTGCACTAGTGTACCCAGGTGCACTGGTATACCCAGGTGCACTAGTATACCCAGGTGCACTAGTATACCCAGGTGCACTAGTATACCCAGGTGTACTAGTATACCCAGGTGTACTATTATACCCAGGTGCACTAGTATACCCAGGTGCACTGGTATACCCAGGTGCACTGGTATACCCAGGTGCACTGGTATACCCAGGTGCACTAGTATACCCAGGTGCACTGGTATACCCAGGTGCACTAGTATACCCAGGTGCACTAGTATACCCAGGTGCACTGGTATACCCAGGTGCACTAGTATACCCAGGTGCACTAGTATACCCAGGTGCACTAGTATACCCAGGTGCACTGGTATACCCAGGTGCACTAGTATACCCAGGTGCACTAGTATACCCAGGTGCACTAGTATACCCAGGTGCACTGGTATACCCAGGTGCACTAGTATACCCAGGTGCACTAGTATAGCCAGGTGCACTAGTATACCCAGGTGCACTAGTATAGCCTATGCCGACGGCTACGTACTGCAACGTTTGCAAAGCAAGCGATTCAGTAGTTTGGCTGCCCAGGAGGGCAATAATGGAAAAAAGTAACACAGAGGGCGCTGGTGCTAGATGGAAAAAATGTCATGTGCCAAAAGAAGTATGCAACCAAGATACATCACTCCTGAAAATATCAAGTCTCTATATCGAACGGTCTTGGAATGCCAGCCTTCTATATCTTGCCCCCTCCCCCAAAGAAAAAGAAATAATATCTACAATATCAATAAGAACTCCACAGAACATGGGGTTCTTAATAATAGTAATAATAATAATAATAATAATAATAATAATAATAATAATGATAAAAAAATAATAATAATAATAATTAAAAATAAATAAATAATAATAATAACAAGAACAACAATAGGATTAATAATCATCATTATCATCATCATCATCCTCATCCTCATCATCATTACAAAAATACTACCATACTACTATTACTACCGCTGCTGCTGCTGCTGCTGCTACTACTACTACTACTACTACTACTACTACTACTACTACTACTACTACTACTGCTACTGCTACTAATACTGCTACTAATACTACTACTACTACTAATACTACTACGACTGCTACTACTACTACTACTACTGCTACTACTACTACTACTACTACTACTACCACTGCTACTACTACTATTACTACTACTACTACTACTACTACTACTACTACTACTACTACTACTGCTACTACTACTACTACTACTGCTGCTACTACTATTGCTTCTGCTATTACTACTACTACTGCTACTGCTACTACTACTACTGCTACTACTACTGCTACTACTACTACTGCTACTACTACTACTGCTACTGCTACTGCTACTACTACTACTACTACTACTACTACTGCTACTACTACTACTACTACTGCTACTACTACTACTACTGCTACTATTACTACTGCTTCTGCTACTACTACTACTACTGCTACTACTACTACTACTACTACTAATACTACTACTACTAATACTACTGCTACTACTACTACTACTACTACTACTACTGCTACTGCCAATAATGATAATAATAATAATAATAATAATAATAATAATAATAATAATAATAACCTGCATGTGATGCGGTGAAACTGCGTATAATCTATTTATATGTCTGTGTATGGATGTATTGGTCTATTTATCTACTCACACATTTATCTATCAACAGCGAGAAAATAGTATATCATAATCATCATCATTATTATTATTATTATTATTATTATTATTATTATTATTATTGTAGTGGTAGATGGGGACGCTCACCATCCACTCGCTCGATGTAGTGCCGCCCTCATATGAGTGCCCTTTCCCCTCTTCTTTTCTCTTCTGTCTCTCTTTCTTTCATTCTGCCTGTGGGTGACTCTACACTGAGTGACAAGCCAAATGGTTTTCTGTACACCAAGAAACCATTTACTACGCTGGGTGGTAACCATATAACCAAATTATGGCACCTGATGGTTTAGTGGGTAATTAAGGCGCTCCAATTGGATTGAGTTGGTGCAGGTTTATATTCAAGGGATGGTTGGGGTTTATTGCTCACGTAATGCCACTCAGGGATGAGTGAGGCTGGTCACTCTCATCTTAAATGTCAGGATCAACTTGCCTAGCCATGGGCTCCTACGCTCCTCGTGGGGCCACACAGCGTTAGATGATGATGATGATGATGATTACTAATATTATTACCAGCTGCTGTAGCAAAGCTGCTATTATTTTAAATTTGTTTGTCTGTGTGTGTGTCAGTGTGTCTGTTACCGCGATAACTCCGCAACGCTCAAGATATCATCACAAAATTGTACAAGTGTTTAGCAGGGAAAAAATCTACAAGTTCGAAATTGGTGAAAGTAGGTCAAGGTCAAGAACATATTCCGAGCCGTGCTAGATATGTATCGGCTCGCGGCTGGTGTGTTTCCCCCCTTGGGGAGGCCTCTAGTTATCATCATCATCATCATCATCATCATCCAATCCTACGTTGCCCCATGAGAAGTGTAGGAGCCCGGGGCTAGGCAAGGTGGTCCTGACATTTAAGACGAGAGTGACCAGCCTCACTCATCCCTGAGTGGTATTACGTGAGCAATAAACCCCAATCATCCCTTGGATATAAACCTTCACCGGCTCAATCGGATTGGAGCGCCGTAATTATCCATTAAACCACCAGGCGCCATAAGTTGGCTATATGGTTACCACCCAGCGTAGTAAATGGTTTCCTGGTGTATAGGAAACCATTTGGCTTGTCACTCATTAAAGAGTCACCCACAGGCAGAAGGAAGAGGAAAGAGTGAAGGAAAGAAAGACAGAAGAGGAAGTGTAAAGTCACCCGTAGTCAGAAGGACGATGAAAGAATGAAGGAAAGAAAGACAGGAGAGGATGGAAGGAAAGGAGGATGGAGGAGAGGAAAAGGCAGACACCCGAGGGCAGCACTACATCGAATGAGTGGATGGTGAGCGCCCCCACCTACCACATAAATATTATTATTATTTCTAGCCTGGTCTGTCTGTCTATCTGTCTGTCTACCTATCTATTTACAGTATCCATCTATCTATCTATCTAACTTTATCTGTCTGTCTGTTTATCTCTATCCGTCTTTCTATCAATCAAATACGGATATCACTACGTAAGTTGAGTGGATGGTACGTACTAGCCAGACAGGTAGATATATAGACAGATGGACGGAGAGAGAGAATCAGTGTCAAAACATTCACGTTATCGAGTTTAGCGATTTATGTATGTATGTATCTGTCTATCTGTCCAATAAATCTGCCACTACATCAGGTGAGTGGATGGTATGTACCAGAGAGAGAAAGAGAGAGAGAACTAATGATGTCTTTTAAACTGTTTTTCCATCTATCTGTCTATCCAATCAAGCAATAGTTACATCAGGTGAGTGGATGGTATATACTAGACGGACAGAGATAAAGAAAAAATATTGATGTCTTTAATATACTTTTGCATCTATCTATCTACCCAATAAATCTATCACTACAGCAAGTAAGTGGATGGTATGTACTCGATAGACATGCTTATAGATACAGTACAGAAAAAATGATGTCTTTCATCTATTTTGCATCTATCAATCTATATAAAAAAATCTATCACTACATCAGATGAGTGGAGAGTACGTACTACAGAAAGAAAAATACTGATAGCTTTAATCCATTTTTGCATCTATCTATCTATCCAGTAAATCTATCACTACATCAGGTGAGTGGATGGTACGTAATGGTGTTGGTGGATATCTATATATCCATCAAGTGCACCCGTCTATCTATTTACCTGTCATTCTACATACTATACCTATTTACTTATCTATCCAATAAATCTATAACACTATCAGGTGAGTGGATGGCATGTACTAGAGAGACACATATAGTAAAAAAAATCAACATCAGTAATTCAACAAATCTACCTATTTATCTATCCCAAAAAATCGCTACATCAGGTGAGTGGATGGTAGGTACTAGAGATGGATGGACAAAGAGACGGACAGGCAGATAGTCAGAGATCCATTTTTATTGATAATTTATTGAGAAAGTGTATTTATGTATTTATCTGTCTATATATTTATGTATCCAATAAATCTATCACTACATTAAGTGAATGGATAGTACGTACTAGTTATATACTGTAGATAGACAGACAGACAGATAGATAGACAGAGAGTTGTTTTTATCATGTTTTAACCTATTTTTGCCTCTATTAATCTATCCAATTCATATATCGCTACATCAGGTGTGTGGATGGTATGTACTAAATAGACTGTTAGACAGACATAATGGAAAAATTATCGATGTCTTTTAATGTATCTTTACGTATCTGTAAATCCACTAAATCTATCATTACATCAGATAGATAGACAGATAGACATGGATGGACAAAGAAAACTAAAATCATTCTTACTCATCAAATTGAAAGTTGATCCATTATTGCGTCTATCTATCCGATAAATGTATCACTACATCAGGTGAGTGGATGATAGCTACGAGGTAGATACAATAGACAGACAGATAGATATACAGACTGAAAGGAAAAATAATGTTTTTTTAGTTTCAAAAAGTTAATCTATCTATTCTTCCTCCTATATCTGTCCAATAAATCTAGCACTACATCAGATGAGTGGATGGTAGGCCTAGCTACTAGACAAACAGAGACAGCTAGATAGATTGAAATATACAGAAAAAATATTGACTTTTAATCGATTTTTGCATTTATCTATTGATATATCTATCTATACAATTAATCTATCACTACGTCAAGTAAGTGGATGGTACAGTACATACTAGACAAAAAGACAGAGAAACAAATACCAGTCTATTTCTTCATCTATCTATTTATCTATCTATCTATCCAGTAAATCTACCACTACATCAGGTGAGTGAATGGTATGTACTAGATATACAGAGAAAAAAATATTGGTCTTGATCTATATTTGCATCCATCTATCTGTCTACCTATTTATTCAACAAATCTATCACTACATCAGTTGAGTGGATGGTACTAACTGGACAGCCAGATAGGTGGGTAGACAGATGGGTAGAGAAAATATATACTGATGTCTTTAATCTACTTTTATCTATTTTGCAACTGTCCATCTATGTATCTATTCTATCACTACATCAGGTGAGTGAAGAGTACCTACCAGATATATAGATAGGTATGTAGACGGGTAGAAATAATAAATATTGATGTCTTTTAATCTACTTTTAATTTATTTTTGACTATCTATGGATCTATCTAATAAATCTATTACTACATCAGGTGAGTGGACGGTACGTAGTGGGCAAAATGCGTGTCCACATTCGTCTTGGTTGGTAGGACGAAAAATGAATTAGGCGTATGTATCTACCTTTGATTTTCGATAGATTAAAGGTGAACTGATAAGCTGTTTGTAGGTCATGTGGAGATTAGAAAATAAGAAGAAGAAGAATAGCAGCAACAGAAGTGGTGGCACTAATAATAATAATAATAATAATAATAATAATAATAATAATAATGATAATAATAATAATAATAATTATAAAAAAAATAACAGCAGCAGCAGTAGTAGTAGTAGTAATAGTGTTCTGGGTGGTGGAGTGAGAGGACGTGTGCCAGGCGCTCTGTGTTATCGTCTCGAAATCATAGTAAAAATGATTATGGACTCTTAGAAATTGATGCACACACAGGGAGAGGCAGGACCGTCAGGTCTGGATGCAAAATCTTTGCGAGTAATCCTCAGTAACATCAAGTTTCGGGAGGCAGCAACAGACCTATGTAACACCATTGCCTCACTGACGAGGAAGCTGGCTTCAAGTCAGTGCAGTAACATCGAAGCACTGACGGCTTGCAGACTAATCCCCCTTGATAAGAATCCTACATGCAAGCCAATCGAGGTGGGTGAAGTCTTAAGACGGATTATAGGAAAATGCATCATGGAGGTAGTGAAAGATGATGTGAAGCAGGCAGTTGGCAACCTCCAGGTGTGTGCAGGGCAGCAGGCAGGAGGTGAGGCAGCAGTACACTCCATGAGGAAAATATTTGGGGAAGAGGACTGTCAGGCAGTATTATTAGTTGATGCCTCAAATGCATTTAATTCCATCAACCGGGAGGCAAAGCTGCACAATATCAAGGTTAAATGCCCAGCATTTGCCCAATATGTGGAAAACACCTACAAAGAACCAGCAGACCTCTACATTGTGGGTAAGACAGTGGCTCACAATGTCGGTGTAATCCAGTCCACAGAAGGAACTACCCAGGGGGACCCCGTTGTCATGGCTTTGTACGTCCTGGCGATGACAGTGCTGCAACAACAGATCAAATACGAGGCCACCAATGTAAAACAGGTAGCCTATGCAGATCATCTCACGGGTGCTGGCAAGGTTGAGGATGTCACGAATCAATTCGCGACATTTCCCTTTTGTGAGAAGCCATGAACTATTAGTGGAAAACTCACTGTGTATCGCTCAGTTAACCGTTTCTCTCTCCATTTCGGAGTATACTTTTCAAAACATTCGTCACTTTCAAAAGTGACCGATTTAATGCACGTCACTAAGTGCTCTACTGAGCGATACAATTGTTTTTTATTGTTCGCCCCTGCTTGCCTCAACCGTTAGCCACGCCTTTTTCCGGTGGCTTGTGCGTCCTGCCTATACATCATTTGAATTCAGTCGAGTGTTTGTTGCGACGGAGGAAGGTCCTGTGCTCCAGAAGTGTGAGAGGTCAGCTAACACCCAAGCTCCACTGAAACAGTTAATCCAGTCCTCCCACCCCCGGGTGATACACAGCATTCATCGATCAGTATTTCCTTTTTGTATTTTCGTAGTCTTAAGAGTTTAGTTAAGGTGTTTTTTTCCTAGGCGTAAGTATTTAGCTTTTGTGTGAGTGAGTGAGTGCGGTCTCATAAATTTGATTTGAATTGTAACATTAAATTTATTTTTTTGTAATCAATAAATTTAACAGTTCTTTTTCTTGAGCTTAATGTAAAGTAAACTCTTGTTTCATTTCTCCATAATTAAGCTTATTTCCCACATAGCTCCTAGCTTGCATAGACGTTTTACTATTCATAACTGGTACTTAGACCAGTCTTGTTGTATTAACTTAAAATCCGTTGTGCCATAGGAGTTAAGCATCAGCAAGGACCTGATTATTATTATTAGTATTAGTTATTTATTGTCAGGGGTGAAGTAACTCTCTCCAGAGGCTAACAATACAGCAATTCAGCAATTGTGAGTAATTAGTCTCTGCTGTGTACTGTTGAGAAAGTTTATAAATTCTCGTTCTTAGAGAATCGTTGCTTGATGTAGCAAGACAATCATTGTCTGTGCTCTTCAATATTATTGAATATTATTATCAATTAAAAAATATTTAAGCATTTATTTTAAAAACACCGTGATATTATAAAAACCCCGTAACAATTGGCGACCGCATTCCAGGATATTAACTCCTAGCTATAAAGCTATTCACGAGATAGTGCTCACTCGTTCATATTTAGGAATTTATCATTAAAGTTTATAGGCACAAGTTTACTGGTGGTTACCGTTGATTTAGCAAGTGAATTTTTGCTTTATTAATCAATAGAGTACTTAACTCTAGTTTATTCTTGGTAACGCCAGACGATTTTATTCGCTCCTGGGTAATCGCTACCCATTGTGTCTATTATTGAGTCTTCAGTCATTTACATTTTTGATTTATTCTTTGCCAGTTAACTAGATAAGACTGGTCACCACTAGCTTGTGTCTGTACTCTTTACTTGTGTCATTAGTATTCGTCGCTAAGCAGTCAGTACTCAATTTCGGTTTGCTTAATAAATTAGCATCATGGCAGCCAGTGCTTATGTACAGGAAGCCAAAGATATGGGTCTCACAGACCCAGAGAAAATACAGAGTTACGTTCTCTCACGGTTCAATTACGAGCAAGGACGTGAGAAAGATGCTCGTGAAGAACGTAGAATTCAGCGCGAATACGAGCGAGAACAGCGCGAATACGAGCGAGAACAGCGCGAACACGAGCGAGAACAGCATGAACACGAGCAAAAACAGCACGAACTCGACTTGGAACACGAGCGAGAACAGCGTGAGGAACGAGAGAGAGAACGAGAACACGAACGTGCCGAGCGAGAAGCACGCGAAATCATGAACTTGAAGTGCTGAAGCTCAAGCGAGATTCCTTGGCTTCAGACACGTCTGGTGCAGTTGGTCCAAGCTCCACGAGCGTTCTCCCTGCACATGTCCTGGCGACCCCACGCATCAAGCTTCCTTCATACAAGCAAAGCGAGCGAATCGAGCCGTACATAGCTCGTTTTGAGGACATGGCAGACATGTATCAACTGGATGAGGCAGCTAAGCGGCTTCAGTTTCTTAGCCTATTTGAGGGCCCTGCCCTCGATATTCTCCACAGAATTCGTGGAGACAATCTCACATATGAGATGATGAAAGCTGCACTCATTAAGGCGTATGGTCTCACAGTAGACGACGCCAAAGTTCAGTTCATGCGAGCTCGTCTCCAAGACAAGGAGACAGCTGTTCAGTTCCTTGATCGTCTCACAGCTTACTTAAATGAGTGGATGGAGAAAGATGAAACTCCTTCCACGCGTGAGGGTATAATTGACCTTATGCTGCGTACACAGCTAGAGAGGTCGTGGCCTGCTGAGCTCATAGCACAGCTTAAGATCTGCCAGGTGAAAGATGCCAGCCAAATGGCAGAGAAGGCTGACGCATTCTTTACTGCATACGGGTATCAAACTCGTAAGCAAAACACCTGGAACAGAAAACCTGATAAGTCTGGGAAGCCGTCTCAGACTGAACCCCAGCAACAAGGCCATTCTCAGAGTAATGGCCAAGGTCCAAAACCGCAGTGGAAGGACCAGGGGCAAAACACTCAGAAACCTGAGTGGAAGAGGTACAACAAGTACCCTAACCAGCAGCAGTATCAGCCACGCAACCGACTGTCGGGACAAACTTTTTCACCACCAGCTCAAAAGAGGCAGGAAGCGAATGCAGCCTTCATTCCTCAGCAGCAGCATGGTGGTCACGTCCCTACCAGTGTGGGTACTTCCCCACAGTTCACTAGTCCCACAGTGACAGTGAACCCCCCTCCACAGATGGCCAATGTTCCATCTTCCCAATATAATTCACAAGCCACAATGTTTGCCACATCAATTCAGCAGCCTCATGAGTGGCTAGCTGCTTCCTCCACAGGCCCTCCCACAGGTGACAGTACCTTCCTTGTTCAGCCAGGGTTTGTGGGAGACATTCCTGTGAAGGTCCTGAGAGACAATGGTTCCTCAGGTTGCTCTGTCAAGCAGAGTCTAGTTCGGCCTGAGCAGTATACAGGTCGACAGATCCATGCAAGCCTTATTGATGGATCAGTGAGATTGTTCCCTGAGGCATGTATCCAGGTGGCATCTCCATTTTATACTGGTACGACACTTGCAGTTGTCATGCCAGAACCTTTATATGAACTCATCATCGGCAACATTCAAGGAGTCAAGGATAGTTGCTCCGATGATGATGCTACTCAGACTTCGGCTGCTGCGGTAACACGAGCCATGGCTGAGGCTCCAGACTGTGTCACCCCAGTGATCATTGAATCGCCACAAGATCTCATGTGTAGTCAACTTGTTGTACAAGAACAACATTCTGACCCGACACTTGCTGCCGTGCGGAACAAACAAAAGGGTCGAGTGATTAAGTATTCACGGGGAGGTCGAGCGAAGTTCCTTCGCAAACAAGGACGGCTCTACCGTGAGTCACGAACACCCGAGGGCGAGGTTCGACTGCAGTTTGTCGTTCCCGCCAAGTACCGCCTAGCAGTGTTACAATGGGGTCATTGTTCAGCCTCAGGAGGTCACATGGGCAAAAGGAAGACCCAGGGCCGTATCCGACCTGACTTTTTCTGGCCAGGGATGGGACGAGACATAGATAGTTTTGTCCGTTCCTGCAGTGTGTGTGCCAAAGTATCACCACAAATCAGGGACATGCCCTTCCTGTGCCATTTGTAACCACACCCGTAATCTCTGAGACAGTTGAGAGACAGGGTAGTGGTGAAGTGGGTGCAGACCTGACATCCCGCCCATTGGCCCCACAGGACACATTATGTCCAGGGCCTGTACATACATATTATGTACCGTAAGTTAAGGGGGAAGTTGAGAGGCGACTTGAGGCTATGGAAGACCCAAGTTTGCATAAGGATTCTCAGCTTCCCGGTACTAATAGAAGTACTGTAAGTTAAGGGGGAAGTGAGAATTCCGCAGAGGCGACTTGAGGCTATGGAAGACCCATGTTTGCACAAGGATTCTCAGCTCCCCGATACTAATATAAGTACTGTAGGTTAAGGGGGAAGTTCGAGAGAGAACTCCGCAGAGGCGACTTGAGGCTATGGAAGACCCAAGTTTGCACAAGGATTCTCAGCTCCCCGATACAAATATAAGTACTGTAGGTTAAGGGGGAAGTGAGAATTCCGCAGAGGCGACTTGAGGCTATGGAAGACCCAAGTTTGCACAAGGATTCTCAGCTCCCCGATACTAATATAAGTACTGTAGGTTAAGGGGGAAGTGAGAATTCCGCAGAGGCGACTTGAGGCTATGGAAGACCCAAGTTTGCACAAGGATTCTCAGCTTCCCAATATTAATATAAGAACTGTAGGTTAAGGCACAGGTTGAGGACCCGTGTGCAGTTCGAGGCTATGGAAGACCCTAGTTTGCACAAGGATTCTCAACTTGCCGACACTAATCGTGTGCTAAAATTAATGGCGACCTCGAGTGTACTTTTCGTAGCATGTACTGATTGCTAGGCAGAGAGAGTAATTGTAACTTAATAAGAATTTTGTCTCACTGACACTTTTGATGCTCCACCTTAATTGGTTTTGCAGGTACAGCAATGGGTGTAGCAGTTTTGCTGTGCGGCCCAGCTGATCATCTGCCGCACGCTGCCGCCTCTTCTCCTCTGCCTTCGTCGTTGTCATATTATTATTATTGTGTCATTTTACACATAGGTACAGTCACACTACAACTGTCACACCTACACCGTGTATTACATACATCACACTACACAACAATTAGTTGTCAGTGTAAATGTAGCGACTTTTCGCTCAGTTTGACCTGAGTACAGGATTTTCACCGTCGTCACGGAGTTTTTCCCTCAAGCTTGCTTCAATTAACGTAAATACGAGTTTTTTTTTTCGCTCACTGGCGACTGCGACTTTCTCCTGTAGCAGGATAGCACACACACCACAGTGTGAATCTTGTGTGAATGACTTAGGATGTGTACATATATATATATATCCACAAATTTTTTCCCATAAGGAAAAAATTTAATTTTGTTGGGGCGTAATGTCACGAATCAATTCGCGACATTTCCCTTTTGTGAGTGGAAAACTCACTGTGTATCACTCAGTTAACCGTTTCTCTCTCCATTTCGGAGTATACTTTTCAAAACATTCGTCACTTTCAAAAGTGACCGATTTAATGCACGTCACTAAGTGCTCTACTGAGCGATACAATTGTTTTTTATTGTTCGCCCCTGCTTGCCTCAACCGTTAGCCACGCCTTTTTCCGGTGGCTTGTGCGTCCTGCCTATACATCATTTGAATTCAGTCGAGTGTTTGTTGTGACGGAGGAAGGACCTATGCTCCAGAAGTGTGAGAGGTCAGCTAGCACCCAAGCTCCACTGAGACAGTATCCAGTCCTCCCACCCCCTGGGTGATACACAGCATTCATCGATCAGTATTTCCTTTTTGTATTTTGTAGTCTTAAGAGTTTAGTTAAGGTGTTTTTCCTAGGCGTAAGTATTTAGCTTTTGTGTGAGTGAGTGAGTGCGGTCTCATAAATTTAATTTGAATTGTAACGTTAAATTTATTTTTTTGTAATCAATAAATTTAACAGTTCTTTTTCTTGAGCTTAATGTAAAGTAAACTCTTGTTTCATTTCTCCATAATTAAGCTTATTTTCCACATAGCTCCTAGCTTGCATAGACGTTTTACGATTCATAACTGGTACTTAGACCAGTCTTGTTGTATTAACTTAAAATCCGTTGTGCCATAAGAGTTAAGCATCAGCAAGGACCTGATTATTAGTATTAGTATTAGTTATTTATTGTCAGGGGTGAAGTAACTTTCTTCAGAGGATAACAGTACAGTAATTCAGCAATTGTGAGTAATTAGTCTCTGCTGTGTACTGTTGAGAAAGTTTATAAATTCTCGTTCTTAGAGAATCGTTGCTTGATGTAGCAAGACAATCATTGTCTGTGCTCTTCAATATTATTGAATATTATTATCAATTAAAAAATATTTAAGCATTTATTTTAAAAACACCGTGATATTATAAAAACCCCGTGACAGAGGATCTGAGGAAATGATGGGACCTTGTAACATCTCATGGCCCTGAAATAGGTTACTACCCTAATGCAAGTAAGTCCATCTTGATCGTGAAACCAGCTTACTATCAAGATGCACAAGAAGCATTTAGAGGCACAAACGTGATAGTGACCAAGGAAGGTCAGAGGCATCTAGGGGCTGTGACTGGAACTAAGGAATTCAAAGACAAATATGTGAGTGATAAGGTAAAGACATGGGTAGAAGAAATTCATACACTATCCAGCCACATAAAAACAGAACCCCATGCAGCATACAGTGCGTTTACCTATGGTGTAAAGCACAAGTGGATCTTCGTGATGAAGACCATACCAGACATCGAGTTGCTGCTCCAACCACTGGAGGATGTAATCAGGGATTCATTCCTCCCATCTCTAACCAATGGCCACATCCCCACACCAGAAGAGAGGGACCTTCTAGCACTACTACCCAGGATGGGAGACCTTGGCATTATAAATCCAGTAGCCATGGCAAGCTATGAACACAGAAATTCACTCAGGCTCACCGAATCCTTGTCACAGAAGATCTGCGCCCAGGTTGAGACGAGTGAAATCGACCACCAAAGGCAGAAAGACATAAAGACACAGATAAGCAAGGAGCGTGAAGCAAGACAAAAAGACCAGCTGCAGCACATAATCGAACATCTAACACCAGACCAGTGCAGAAGAGTTGAAATTGCACAGGAGGTTGGGGCATCGAACTGGCTCACAATCCTGCCTCTCAAGGCAAAAGGCTTCCACTTCAACAAACAAGAATTTATTGACGCCATAGCCTTCAGATATGGGTGGCCAATAGAGAACCTACCTCAACACTGTGCCTGTGGCACTGCCTTTGATGCAAACCATGCAATGGTATGCAAGAAGGGAGGCTTTGTTTGCATCCGACACGATGAAGTATGCGACCTCACTGCCAAAATGCTGCAGGAAATATGCCATGATGTCACGATTGAGCCAGCCCTGCTACCCCTGGACGGCGAGCACTTCACCCACAGAACAGCAAACACATCAAATGATGCAAGAGTGGATGTCAGTGCTCTAGGTTCCTGGACACGTGGACAGAGGGCGATCTTCGACATCAGGATATTCGATCCCATGGCAGCATGTCATTGTGAACTGTCTCTCGAAGCTGCACATGAGAGGAATGAACAAGAAAAAAATAGAAATTATCAAGAAAGGATCCAACACATGGACCACGGTCGATTCACTCCCCTTGTGTTCACGACATCAGGTGGGATGGGTCCAGAGGCAGTGAGATTCTATTCGAGACTGGCAGAAGTTCTTTCTGAGAAGAAACGTCAACCGCAGAGTTCTGTTATGGCCTGGATGAGATGTCGACTGTCATTCTCCCTCGTGAGGTCTGCTCTGTTATGTCTCAGGGGCACAAGATCATCAAGCCTCAGACCTGTCTCTCTGGCAGGTATGGATTACGAAGCCACAGTGGTCGAGAGTCGCATAGATCAGCAACTCCAATAGTTTAATGTCTATTTACACTGTAATATCAATAAACAAAAAAATAAAATAGTAATAGTAGATGGTTGGTAACCACAGCCGTTGGTGTGCTTGGGGCCAACGGATTGTAATATGAGGGTTAGTGTTAACCTTCACATTACAACTCCAAATGGTGAACTGTATTAGGAAGGTTGGTTTTGATCTTCACAATATAATTCCCCGATGGATGGAGGTGATGTAGTAGTAGTAGTAGTAGTAGTAGTAGTAGTGGTAATAATAATAATAATAATAATAATAATAATAATTGTATTGCTAGGTGTTTTAGGGTCGGCCTCCCGTCCCTAGAGCACCTAGTGAATAGCTAGGTTCTTTTTATAGAACGGAGCTTAGACAAATAAGAGAGAGGCAGGACACAAAAATTTAAGGCAAGACCTTACATGTGTATCACTAAATCTTACAGAGGAACGAGCAGATGTCACAAATACAAATAAACTGGACAATAATAATTCTTGGGCTGCAGATATGGAATAACAGTATCACGCAGGATACTGTACAGGGCCAGACTGGTTAGGGTGAACGACACTTGAGCTAGACACTTAAGTTGGTGAGGGAGTTTAGATCTCCTAGGCCAGTGGTGGTTGTTATCTGATTTCCCTGGGTAGCGTTATTATTTTACACTGGGCCTAAGCGTGGTCTTACCAAGATGTGCCGTCACTGTTGTGAAGAGTGTTCACTGTACCTCGGCCCGTAGATCACTATTACACTACTTCACTATGTATCCGGGTGGAGCTGGCGGTACTGGGATTTCAACTCAGGGGCCTACATATGATCTTCATGTGAAACGGCGGCACTGTTCACTATGGTATACCCATCCTTCACTGTCTCACTATTGCACTATCTTTTCCACCACTTTCTTTTATGCTCTAACCAGCAGCTCACTTTACTCCGTCATTCCTACACTGTCTTTATGCTGCGTGTGTTCACTTTCACTCACTGTCAGGTCAGACGTGTCACAGTCAGGTGCAGGCGCGGTGGCAGAGTCTCAGCCTCTGATGGGGCTTGGATTCACCAGGGGCTGCTGGTCCCGGGGGCGGGGGACAGCGTGTAGGGGCGTCCTCTCTTGTCCGGGGCTGCTGGGGGCGTAGGGTCCCGAGGGTTCTGGGCTTGGAGTGGGTGTCTGGCCCTCTGGGCTGATGCTGAGCAGTCGCCTGAACTTTTGAGTCAGGCGCCTGATGGAGAATGAGGATCTCCAGCATCTGGGTGCAGGGAGGTCCCGCCCGGGAGTCTGAGGGGCAGTCGGGAGGTCGCGGGAGCTGAGGTCCCCGAAGGTCGGGGAAGCCGTCAGGAGTGACCATCGGCGTTGGCCAGCATCAGGGTCCATCAGGGGCGTCTCCACTGGCCATAGGGAGAAAAGCCCAGTGGTGGTCACAGGGCCTCTCCAGGTTGGGGGCTCCCTCCCAGTCTTGGGTAGATGGACTGGGCTCAGCACCTGATGAAGGAGCAACTTCAGGCCGTCTCTGGCTGTAGGGCCCGGCTACTGGCCCTGGCTGTCTCGAGACACCTTTGGAGCGGCTACCAGCTGTCTCCTGCAGGAGGGTAGAGTGGCTACAGGCCGACTCTCCGACGGCACCTTCAGTGGGGCTGGCGGCCGTCTCCTGACGAAAGCGGGAGCGGCTTCAGGCCATCTTCTTGTTTCCTCCAGTGCAGCTTTAGGCCGTCTCCTGTAGGAGGGTGAGCGGCTACCGGCCGTCTCAGTGGTGCTGTAAGGAAATGGAGAAAGAGTTTCATCCCGGTCTGATTGATGGGCAGCTCGCCCGACAGGTCGTCCTGTATTCCTGCTATGGTGGCGGCGGGCGAGTTCCATGCCGTAGGGGCGCGTGGCCCAGGTGGACTTAAGCCGTTTCCGTCCGGAGGTCATTCGCGCCGTGTACACTCCTCCATGGCATGGGCTCCTTCTGGTGGATTGTTGCTGTCTGTTTCGATGACCTGCTGCATTTTAATAATAATAATAATAATAATAATAATAATAATAATAACAGCAGCAGCAGCAGCAGCAGCAATAGTAGTAGTACTAGTAGTAGTAGTCGTAGTAGTAGTAGTAGTAATAATAATAATAATAATAATAATAATAATAGAAGTAGTAGTAGTAGTAGTAGTAATAGTAGTAGTAGTAATAGTAGTCGTATTGGCAGTAATAATAGTTATAATAATAATAATAATAATAATAATAATAATAATAATAATAATGATAGCAGCATCAGCAGCAAAGCAGCAGCTGTAGCAGTAGTAGTAGTAGTAGCAGTAGTAGTAGTAGTAGTAGTAGTAGTAGTAGTAGTAGTAGTAGTAGTAGTAGTAGTTGTTGTTGTTGTTGTTGTTGTTGTTGTTGTTGTTTTGTAATAATAATAATAATAATAATTATTATTATTATTATTATTATTATTATTAGTATTATTATTATCATTATTATAATAATAGTAATAATAATAATAATAATATATTTCAACTCACATTGTGTCCAAACCAGGCATTGTTTCCCCTTCCCGGAACTTGTGCCACTTCCCTCGCCTCCACAGTAATCCAGTCTATCCATTAATCACGGGAAACACAATCGGAAACGCCCAGTATAAGGAAAACGCAAAGCATGTGCGAGCTGTGCACACAACACCCTCCCGCTTCCCGACCCGCGGGAAGACTGACTGCTCGATGGTCTGCAACTCTGCATCTCAAGGGTCGCATGACCAAGGCAACATTGTGCTTGAGATTCCTCCAGTTAAATTTAAAACTATTAAAATCTGTATTGCATGACGTTTTTTACCCATGTTTTAAATCAAAAGTGATACTACAGTTGTTAATTGATAGAAATATAATGGAGAGATTTAAATAAAGTAGAAATTTCCCTCGAAATGTGCGTTGCTTGTTTCTTTTAAAAGACTGCACCTCCGGGAGCTTCCTTCAGGTGTACCATCACTCAGCACTGGCAACGCTGATTTCTTTTTAAATCATCGAGTGCTTAAAGGTAATATCTAGATCATTTCTGACGTGCTTGTAATAAACAAGTAGCGGTAGAGTTCATATATCTTTTAAGGAGGCTATTGGCTTTCTGAACCCTATTTGCCGTAGTTCAGAGGCAAAATAAGACGATGCTACGGCCCTGCATCCTCACCACAGCATTCCTTCGACTGGCGCCATTTCTGCGTCAGGATCTTGGTACTAGTCAACAAACAAGATTATATATGGCAAAATAGGCCAGCTGATGAGAATTTTGAGGTTATTTGACAGAAATTCCAAAAAATGCTTATGGGATACCAAGAATAAATAAATACTTTAAATAAAAGAATGATAATAGAAAAACACATCTTAGGATGCTGCCATTATCACAGAGATAGATGGATAAATAGTTACCCAGATGCACAGATCGATCGATAGATAGACAGAGAGACAGATTGATAGATAGATAGACAGACAGACAGATTGATAGAAAATAGATATAGATAGATAGACAGACAGACAGACAGAGATAGATAACAGATGGATAGATAGATACATACATCGATACTTACCGATTAGAAACCCATTTTCATCCAGGAAATAAAATAGATAGAAAGATAGATGGCCAGAGATAGATGGAAAGATAGTTACCTAGATCCAGATAGAGAGACAGGTAGATAGATAAATACAGAAATACAGTAGCGATAAATGGATAGATAGTTATCCAGACAGGCAGATTGATGGATAGATAAACAGATAGATAGATAATGATTACAAATACATTCCCATCCAGGGAACAGATAGACAGACAGTCAGACAGACAGACATATACACAAAGATGGACAGACATCTGCTCTGATAGATAGATAGACAAGTTGATAGATGGATAGATAGTTACCCAGATACAGATAGATGGAGGTAGACATAGATGGAGACAGAGATTCATAAACAGCTATACAAATAGATACAGAGATGGACTAATAGACCGACAGACAGACAGACAGATCAACTGACAGATACATATATATATTGTACATACCTATTCCACACACATTTCCATCCACGAAAGGCAAACAAGCATTTTTCTCGTTGCCGTCTGGCATCTGCAACATTATTATTATTTTTGGTGGTAGGTGGGGGCGCTCGCCATCCATTCACTCGATGGAGTGCTGCACTCGGCCGACTGCCCTTTCCTCTCTTCCATTCTTCCTCTTCTGTCTTTCTTTCCTCCATTCTTCCTTTTCCTTCTGCCCATGCATGACTCAACACTGAGTAACAAACCAAATGGTTTCCTGTACACCAGAAAATCATTTACTACGTTGGGTGGTAACCATATAACCAAATTATGGCGCCTGGTTGCTTAGTGGGTAATTAAGGCCCTCCAGTCAGATTGAGCCTGTGTAGGTTTATATCCAGGGAATGGTTGGGGTTTATTGCTCATGCAATGCCACTCAGGGATGAGTGAGGTTGGTCGCTCTCATCTTAAATGTCAAGACCAACTTGCCTAGCCCTGGGCTCCTACGTTCCTCGTGGAGCAACACAGAATTAGATGATGATGATGATGATGATGATGATTAGTAGTAGTAGTAGTAGTAGTAGCATTAGTAGTAGTAGTAGTAGCAGTAGTAGCAGTAGTAGTTGTAGTAGTAGTAGCAGTAGTAGCAGTAGTATTTGTAGTAGTAGTAGTTGTAGTAGTAGTAGTTGTAGTAGTAGTAGTAGTAGTAGTAGTAGTAGTAGTAGTAATAATAATAATAATAATAATAATAATAATAATAACAGTAATAATGATAGTGAAAACAATAATAACAACAACAATAATAATAATAATAATAATAATCTATCTATATCTATATACCTAGGCTGCTTCCCCCAAGGAAAGGGAGGTACCAAAGACAGGACGACACACTCCCCATTTACTTATCCACTCAAACTTCTTATTCCCAAAGGGAAGAAGGGACAGATCCTCACCATACAACACCGCGCGAGGGTCAACTGCGCAGTGCAATCAGTGATATCCGCAACAGGGCCCGACAGTAGAACTGGTTTACCCCTGCCACTTCATAATAGACCTATCCCCTTACCCGCACCTGACCTGATCATCTGATCAGACAATATATTTTTTTTATTTATATACCTGGGCTGCTTCCCCCAAGGAAAGGGAGGTAGCCGAAACAGGACGACTCACTCTCCATTTACTCATCCATTCAAACACATTCATTCGCATCTTAGCCCCAAAGGGGAGAACGGACAGATCCTCACCGCACCACACCGCACAAAGGTCAACTGCGCAATGCAATCAGTGACATCCGCAGCAGGGCCCGACAGCAGAACTGGTTTACCACTGCCACATCATAACAGACCCATCCCCTTACCCGCACCTGACCTGACTAGCTGATCAGACCAAATGCGGGAGAATATCCCCTCAGGGCTGCGTCATCACTTATTCATTCACAATTTCTCTCCATTTATTTCTGTCACGCACAGCCACTCTTCCTTGCTCAACAGACATCCCTCTCGCATCCAGCGCTCTCTTCACACTGTCCATCCATCCTATTCGTGGTCTTCCTCTCAGCCTTACACCTCTCACATCAGATCTAGTTATCTTTTTCACCAATCGCTCATTATCCATTCTCTCCATATGCCCAAACCATTGCAACACCCTCTGCTCAACTCTACCAGCCATCTCCCGAACAACTCCAGTTCTCCTTCGCACTTCATCATTTCACACTCGATCCATACGCGTCACTCCACACATACTCCTCAGACATCTCATCTCCATTACATTCAAACTTTTCCTCTCTGCTACACCCATATTCCATGTTTCAGCCCCATATAATGCAGTCGGTACCACAACACCCTCATACAGCCTTCTCTTTACATCCATTCTAAGCGAACGACATTTAAACACTTTTTTTCATTCCTCCCAGCACCTTTCCTACTTCATTTATTCTAAACTTCACTACTGCATCTATTCTTCCATCCACAGCAACATGTGACCCTAGATATTTAAAACAATCTACCTCCTCAAGCAACTCACCATTCAAAACTATATTCATCCCCCTACCATCTATTAACCTCGTACACTTCATCACTTTACTCTTATTCTCATTTACTTTCAATTTCCTCCTTTCACACACCCTTCCAAACTCCTCTCCCAACTGTCTCAATCTCTCCTCTGAATCAGTCACCAGTGCAGTATCATCTGCAAACAGCAGCTGCTTCAGATTCCACTCTCCTCCATCAACATTTACCAGACTCAGACCACCTAAAACTCTTGCATTCACCTCCCTTACAACACCATCCATGTAAATATTAAACAACCAAGGCAACATCACACATCCTTGTTGCAGCCCCACTTGCACGGGAAACCAGTCACTCACAGCATTTCCCACCCTTACACACGCTCTACTATTTACATAAAAACTTTTCACCCCTTTTAGTAACCTACCATCAAGTCCATACAATCTTAAAACAGTCCACAAAGCCTCCCTATCAATTCTATCATAAGCTTTCTCTAAATCCATAAATGCCCAAAACACATCCTTGCCTTTCGCTAAATACTTTTCACACACTTGTCTCACAGCAAACACCTGATCAACGCATCCCCTCCCTCTCCTAAAGCCACACTGCTCATCACTAATCCCTCCCTCTGTACTCTCTCTAACTCTCATAATTAACACTCTACCATACACCTTACCTACAACACTCAACAGACTTATACCCCTAAAGCTAGTACATTCATACTTATCACCCTTGCCTTTATACAACGGGACCACACAAGCACTTGCCCAGTCAATTGGCACCATACCTTTCTCAAAGCACACATTCAACAGTCTTACTAACCAGTCAACAATAGTCACTCCACCACCCTTCAGGCATTCCACAGCACACCCATCCATACCTGCAGCTTTCCCTGTTTTCATCTCCTTTACTGCCTTCTCCACTTCCTCCTTCGTGATCAAAGAATCATTCAGCTCTCCCAACACATTTATTCCTTGCACCCTTCCATCCGCCACAATCTCAGCCATCCTTTCCTCCTCTACATTTAACAATCTTTCAAAATACTCTTCCCATCTCTTCCTTACTGCATCCATCTCAATTAACATCCTTCCATCCTCTGCTTTTACTCGTTCTTCCTTCCCAGACTCTCCCTTTCGCACCCTTTTCACCTCCTTCCAAAACATTTTCTTATTCTGTTGAAAATTCTCTGTCAGCCGCCTACCCCACCTCTCATCTGCTGCCACTTTAGCATTATGCACAGCCTTTCTCGCTCTATTCCTCTTTTCCTTATACCATTCATATGACATCTCATCCTTCCTCTGCAGCCACACTTCATATGCACGTCTCTTCTCAGCCACAGCCATACTTACTTCCTCGCACCACCATTCACTTCCTTTTCTTACACCACCACCACCCACACGTCTCACACCGCACACCTCTTCTGCATGCCCCACCACAGCACTCTTAAACAACTGCCATTCCTCCTCCACGCTGCCATTTTCCCGATCTTTCACTGCGTTCCACTCATCTTTCAATTTCTCCTGATACTCTATCTTTTTCTCACTTTTATCCAACTCACTCACTTTCAAAACCTCCCTGCCACACCTAACCCTCCTAGCTCTCACCCATCTCTTACCTACTCTTAACTTTCCCTCCACCAGGTAGTGGTCAGACATACCTCCACCCTCCCCTCTCAGAACTCTCACATCCAACAATCTTCCTACTACATTCCTAGACACAACCACATAGTCCATCAAGGCTCTATCAACAACCCTTCCACCCTCCTGTCTCACCCATGTATACTTATAAATATCTTTCTTCTCAAACAGCGTATTCCCAATCACAATCTCTCGCTCAACACACATCGCTATCATTCGTTCCCCATTTTCATTTCTTCCAGGCACACCATGCATACCAACTACGTCTTCAACTGCTACATTTCCCACTCTAGCATTCAGATCTGCCATCATTACCACTTTCACATTCGCTCCAAAACTCTGCAGACACTCATCAACATCATTCCAGAAAGACTCCCTCTCTTGTTCATCCCTTTCACTACTAGGCCCATATGCACTCACAAACACCCACAACTCACGTTCAAATTTCGCTTTCACCCACATCAGTCTCGATGACACCTCCTTCCATTCAATCACACATTGCTGTACTTCCGGACTCACTAACAAGGCCACACCTTCTCTTGCCCTTCCTCTAACAACACCTGTCAATCTTCCATTCACACTTCCAAACATAGATTCCCCCTTCCCTTTCATCTTCGTTTCACTCAAAGCTAACACATCCAACTTTCTTCTCACAAACATTCTCCCAATCTTATCCCTTTTAGCCTCAATCGTACTACATCCACGCACATTCATAGACCCAATCAGACAAATGCAGGAGAATATCCCCTCAGGCTGCATCATCATTTATTCATTCACAATTTCTCTCCATTTATTTCTATCACAGACAGGCACTCTTCCTTGCTCAACAGACATCCCTCTCGCATCCAACTCTTCTTCACACCATCCATCCATCCTATTCGTGGTCTTCCTCTCAGCCTTACACCTCTCACATCAGATCTAGTTAACTTTTTCACCAGTCGCTCATCATCCATTCTCTCCATATGCCCAAACCATCGCAACACCCTCTGCTCAACTAGATCAGCCATCTCCTGAACAACTCCAGTTCTCCTACGCACTTCATCATTTCCCACACAATCCATACGTGTCACTCCACACATACTCCTCAGACACCCCATCTCCATTGCATTCAAACTTTTCCTCACTGCTACACCCATATTCCATGTTTCAGCCCCATATAACGCAGTCGGCATCACAACACCCTCATACAATCTTCTCTTTACATCCATCCTAAGCAAAAGACATCTAAACACTTTTTTCACTCCTCCCAGCACCTTTCCTACTTCATTCATTAAAAACTTCACTTCTGCATCTATTCTTCCATGCACAGCAACATGTGACCCTAAATACTTAAAACACTCTACCTTCTCAAGCAACTCACCATTCAAAACTTTATTCATCCTTCTACCATCTACCAACTTCGTACATTTCATCACTTTACTCTCATTCTCATATACTCTCAATTTTCTTCTTTCACACACCCTTCCAAACTCCTCTACCAACAGTCTCAATCTCTCCTCTGAATCAGCCACAAGTGCAGTATCATCTGCAAACAGCAGCTGCTTCAGATTCCACTCTCTACCATCAACTTTCACCAGACTCAGACCTCCACCTAAAACTCTTGCATTCACCTCCCTTACAACACCATCCATATAAATATTAAACAACCAAGGCGACATCACACATTCCTGCCGCAGCCCCACTTGCACGGGAAACCAGTCACTCACAGTATTTCCCATTCTTACACATGCTCTACTATTTACATAAAAACTTTTCACTCCTTTTAGTAACCTACCATCAAGTCCATACAATCTTAAAACAGTCCACAAGGCCTCTCTATCAATTCTATCATACATTTTCTCTAAATCCAAGAACGCCCAAAACACATCCTTACCTTTTGCTAAATACTTTTCACACACCTGTCTCACAGCAAACACCTGATCCACGCATCCCCTCCCTCTCCTAAAGCCACACAGCTCATCACGAATCACTTCCTCCGTACCCTCTCTAACTCTCTTAATTAACACTCTACCATACACTTACCTACCACAGTTAACAGACTTAGACTCCTAAAGGTAGTGCATTCATACTTATCGCCCTTACCTTTACACAACAGGACCACACAAGCACTAGCCCAGTCAATTGGCACGATACTTTCACAAAGCACACATTCAACAATCTTACTAACCAGTCAACAATAGTTGCTCCACCACCCTTCAGGCATTCCACAGCACACCCATCCATACCTGCAGCTTTCCCTGTTTCCATCTCCTTTACTGCCTTCTCCACTTCCTTCTTCGTGATCAAAGAATCATTCAACTCTCCCAACACATTTATTCCTTGTACCCTTCCATCCACCACAATCTCAGCCTCCCTTTCCTCCTCTGCATTTAACAATCTTTCAAAATACTCCGCCCATCTCTTCCTTACTGCATCCATCTCAGTTAACATCCTTCCATTCTCTGCTTTTACTTGCTCTTCCTTCCCAGACTCTCCTTTTCACACCCTTTTCACCTCCTTCAAAACATTTTCTTTTTCTGTTGAAAATTTTCAGTCAACCGCCTACCCCACCTCTCATCTGCTGCCACTTTAGCATCACGCACAGCCCTTCTCGCCCTATTCCTCTTTTCCTTATACCTCTCATATGTCACCTCATCCTTCCTCTGCAGCCACACTTCATAATAATAATAATAATAATAATAATGATAGAAATAATAATGATAATAATAATTAGAATCATAGTATTTGTATTACTATTATTTTATTATAATCATTATTATAGTGATTATTATTTTAATTACCATTATTATTATTA